>NC_046333.1:112485780-112785780 GCF_000738735.6 Corvus cornix cornix | reverse complement strand
GCCAGTTGATTACTGATTTCCATAATGATCCCATCACTTATAAAATATTCCAATGTGGTTGAAGACTGGATGGAACACTTTCCCCAGGGAAGTGGTCACGGCACTATAACTGACAGAGTTCAAGAATGGTTTGAACAACACCCTGAGGCACATGGTGTGACTCTTGGGGTGTCTTGCACAGGGCCAGGAGTTGGACTTGATATTTTTTATGGGTCCCTTCCAACTCAGCATATTCTAAGATTCTATGATTTTCCCTAGTATGTGAAAAGACGTAAGTGGACCCAACCTCTACAAAGTGATCAAGAAACTTATTTTTGAGGGAATACTAATTTTGATTAAATATAAAAATATTTTTCAAAAATTTCAAAACAATAATGCAACAACTTCCTAAGATGGTTTTTATCATATATGAGGAGTTGGGTGAAGGTGAGAAAAATTCCCAGTGCTAAATCCAGGGAACACTTGCATGACAAAAATTAAACTCAGTAGTAGACCTAATTTCCAATTTTTAACTAGGTTATATATTCCCACTGTATGCCATGCATACACTGTATGCCATGCACCCCCGTCAGAAGAGATATGGCAATTTCTAAAGCAATGCATCCCAAATTGCAGAAAACGCATGACCAGACACTATTAAAAAGGATTTGCTTATTGTTTGTATCATTGAAAGGTAATGATCTGACTTATTTCCAGAGGCTATGTTGACTATTTAAGATGCATGGGTTTTCTTTCTATAGAACTCTTGATTTTTAATATTTTTGAGATATTCTATGAAGCCTTACATTTTAGGCCTAGGAATTTACCTAACTATATCAAGTTTTAATTTTTCTAGTTAAAAATGAATAATGGTAACACTTAAAATGTTGATATAGAAGTTGCATGGATTTAATAATGAAAAGCTATTTAGTACTGCTGTTACTACTTGATTTAGTAGTTTTTAATTTCAGCTAGTGAGTAATAGCAGCTATTGATTTGTTGGTGCACAGTGTCTAACGAAGTCATCCCTGTAACATGAAGAAGCCATGACACTGAAAAATCTTAACATCTCCTCATCAACATTATGGCTATATATATTAAATTCCTGCTGGTGTTTTAAAAATCATATACATATATTTAGTTCAGAATGAGTTCATGTAGAAAGAACTACATAAACATTAAATATTGTCAATAAACTTTCTTACGCAAAGTATAACCTTACTACCAGTGGGACCAAGAATTAATTTACTTCTACCACAAATGACCCTATATAAAGTTAGGATGTTCATGAAAGAAGTGAGATAGGCAAAAAACCCAGTTGTGCATGTCTGAGCCAGTAGCTGTGTGAAATAGTGAAATTAAAATAGTCAGTGTTTCGAGAACGACAGTGACTATATTTCTATGCAATTATTATAATGACTGTAAGGGGGCTATTTGAAGAAGTAAATTTTATGGTGATGTGTGATATTGCTGAATAAAATCTCTACATAATAACAACACTAATCTGACTATTTTTTATAATGTCTACAATGATACTGCCTTTTAATTTTATAAATCCTTTTAAATTCCCAGTTCAAGAAAACATTTGAGCATATGCTGAAGTCTCTCTCAATATATTCAGGAAAGCAATGAAGCACGAAGTCCCTCTGACTTCAGTAAGTATTCTTTCCTGAATAAGACTGTAAATCCCCTCTCAAATTACCAGTGAAATTTACCCACCAATGAAGTGGTAAGGATTTAAAACAGAACAATTATTTAGATCCCAAGATCCATGTTCTCTTGAACTGGAGCAAATTTCACTCTTCAGTCTTTAAAGAAAAATTCAGTTCATTGGTTCATTTTACAATTCATACCATGAATTGTAAAAATTGGGAAAACAGAAAAAAAGAGAAAAGGTAGAAGACACCTTTGTAGCCAATGCACAGTCACACAGTGAACAAGCATCAAGTCCATCGGCAGATAACACAACACACATTTTGACACAATCACAGAGAGGTCAAAAGCTACAATGTTGAATTATGTTTATTTTTAAAATCAACTGCTTCATTAGTAAAAGCCATATAGTTAACACAGAGTATTAGCATTAAGAACACATCACCGCATAGTGAGGTTTTAATTCCTATGATCTAATATCTATCACAGTATTTGCCAACAATTGAAGTTATTCAAGAAATATAATATCAAGAGCTAACAAAGGTTTCTTCCTTCAGAAAATTTCTCTTTCCAATATACAGAGAAAACTAGAACACCATTTTATGACAGTAGTTCCTACTCAGGCTGCACAACTTAAAGCATACTTCAGACTATAGTTTTACACTACTACACAGTTGTAGGTTTTAATCTTTTGCTGTTTGATTCCAAAACCTGTGTTAGATATTTAAACACAAACCCAAAGGGCTGCACACTAAAACTGAGGGCTATCTCAAAAAAGGGGACAGGAACTGCAGGGCAGAATAGTGCACTTCCCAAGGACACAGGAAGACGTGCCCTTCTATTCTGCCCCCTCTTCTGCTTGTATCCTGCTACCAGCACTGTTTGGCAAAAGTGCAGGGGGATGCAGTAACACAAGAACTTACAGCAAAGACACCCTCCAGTGTCCACCACTAAGAAATTGTTCTGAAAAGTGCAGATAGAGGTTTAAGGATCTGCAAGATGACACAGCAATGGAATTGAAGCAGTGCTTGCTTAGTGAACGCTCCAGCTACTAAGGCACTATACAAAAGATCATTTCAAAGTAACATACACAGAAATTCAAGGTTTGATGCTTTTTGAGAAGTCCCATCAGACTGGCCACTTAGAAAGAAAATTCCTCTTGATCCCAAGTGGCAGCACTTGTTTAAGCTAGACCATTAGGTGGTTTCTCAGATGCTGCGGTGGCAAAGTCCACTTTACACCCCGCATGCTGCTTTGAAAGTGGTCTCTCCGTAAACCTCTGTGCTAGAAAGTTCTCCCTTTACCAAGATTCCACTGGTCACTGACTCTCTCCCCCCACCCATCTCTTCACCCACTGGCTCCTGCTATGTCAGTCACCCTTGCCTCTGCCCCCTAGCCCTGAGACCATTGGCTTCTGATGCTTTGCCCACCCCTGGGACCCTTTGGGACAAAACCACGCGCACGTTTTGTTCTTGGTTCTCTGTCCCTGCTTCCTTCGAGTGTGTTGGTTTCATTAAATGCCTTGGAATTGCATGCAGAGAACCCCTCTCGCCTCTTTGTCTCCGATTCGCGCATAGACTGTGGGTGTGAGTGGCTGTTTGCGACTACCTGGGAAGGTGTCATAGGTTAGCAGGCTGAGTCTCGGAAGTGATGTTCTTCTTACAGCTTTCTCTATGACCTGACAGAACCTACCACATGGCCAGCTTGAATATGGACAATTCTTTAAGCCACTTAAAATTGTGACCACCTCTGTGATACACACTTAAGAATAGACAAACTCCGCCCCCCCCCCCCCCCCCCCCAAGCTCTCTCTCGTTTCTAGGCTGGGCCATGGCTCCAGGATCATCTCCCCCCCCCAGCAGGCTGTGGGCAGCCAGAGTGGCTCAGACCCCCCCCCCCCCCTCCACTGCAGCCAAGATTTCAATAAGCCACACAGCTGCAAGGCCGAGGTGAGATTAACCCTTTTATTGCTGTGAAGAGCTGAAAATCTGAGGGAAGAGAAAGAGGAGATGCTTAAAGCTGAAATTCTGTTGTGAAGCTATGATATATCAGAGTATCCTGTTGTAATTTCATGAAGATATGGGGGGTGGAGTGTTCAACTGCTGACGCAGCTGTAATTTCATGAGAAGTTTGGACAGGGAGAGATGGAAGCGATGAGGACTTTTGCTCCAAATGGGAAAGGAGAAAACCTCAGTTCCTAGAGATGCTCCCAGAGATAGTCCTAAAGATGAAGATGAGGAAGACCCTTTGCTCCCAGGGAAGGAGAAGGGCCTCTGTTTTTGTTTCTGAACGGCTCAACCTTAAAATTGTACCCCAAAAAACTTCAAGAGTGGACCCTCGAAAGCAGTTGCGGGAAAAGCTGCAAGTCGGGGGAAAGGACTCACACGCAGGCAGAGAGACTCCTCTTCCTAAATGGACTGAACAATATTTGGAAGTGGGCGGCTGTCTCATTGTGATAATGATTTCATAGCACGAGCAAGAAGAGACTTCTCTTTATAAATGGACTGAACAAGGTTATTATGGACATGGTAAACAGACTGAACATCTTAAGGGTTGTCTTTTTACATTGTCAGTGGGAGAAGGGAGGAAGGTGGGGGGAGGAGGAGAGTTCTGAAGGTATGGTATAATTTTTTTTCCCCTCTTTTAGGTCTGTTAATAAACTATATTCTTTCAAGTTTGGTGCCTGCTTTGTGTTTCTCCTAATTCTTATCTCACAGAAGATAAACAGTAATGAGTATTTTGGACCAAACCACTACAGAGGGTGAGATCGGGTGCACACGTAGGTGCTGGCAGAGTGCCGCCTAAGCGTGTCCACAAAGGACCCTGTGGAATATACACGGCATTGATCCACTGAAACTCCCTTTCCATACTCACATGTACAGCATCATACCACTCATCTTATAGCTATACTCAGGCTTCCTTCATTGATCCTTGCTCTGCCTGTTTTCACAGGTTCATGGGCTTTAGTCACAGAGGTATCAGAACATGCAACCTCAAGACTGCTGTAAAAGCATTAGTAGAAAACTAAGTGATCTTCCTTTAAAAATAGATTTCATCATCTTTCGGGCCTACATGCCAAGTAGGCCACTTATATTAGCTAACACTGAGAGACATGTACAGAATTTTCTTCACAGGAATAACTAAAATAATCAGATGCAAGCAATATGAATAAGTGTAATGAGGAGGTAGGAGAAAGAGATTAATTTAATTAAAAAAAAAAAAATTGAAAATATAATTAACCTACAAAATAAAAAACATCCACCAGGCAATAGAAGACCAAATACAGATCAAACAGAGGACATAGACTCCTATCAGTTCTTTCTTCAATGAACTTCCAAGATAAAAAGATACTACTGATTTTTCAGTGATCTATTCAAAATCAAGTTGAGAAAAAGAATATGGTTTCAAACTTTTAAGTCTAACACTTGTGGAATGGAGTACTTCCAAGTTGGTTTAAAAGATCTAACAGCAGCTTTCTGGAAATCTTTAACCTTTCTTATGCTCCACAATCAACACTAAAATGTCTATTATTCTTTCAGTCAGAGTAATAGTAGGCTGCAACTAATTATTGCTTAGTTCCATGTTTATATTTTGAAAAGTAATATAGGAGCGCCTCAGCAAAAGATATCAATGCAAGCAAAAAAAATATTAAAGGAAAAGTCTTCAGCATTTTCCTGTTTTTCTTTCATTAATCTTAGTTTCAATAATATCACACAGAAAAATATCGCTGTAAGTTCTTAATTTTCATTCTTAAGTCATGTACCCTAATTTTGAATTCTGTTTCACTAAAGGCTGTGTGTACTGGTCATAGGAGTTCATATTAAATAATTAGAAGGCCATTACTCCAACACAGAAACTATGAAAAGCAAGGAATTGGAAATTTTTAAAATGCTATGTCTTCCAAAACTGAGAACACACCCCAGAGTCTGTGACTCATAGGTCATATGGGACATTTTGGGTCCTTGAACTGAAACATTTCATACTATATTCTGAAATACGAAAAACAACAATTCCTTAAATAGATTCCAACTATAAAACATTATTTACCACAATCTACCAGTATATTCTTTGACTCATTCTAGCTGAATTTCAGACGGTTGATTCTAATGCAAATGTTCATTTTAATACCAAACAATGGGTCTTGTTAATGATTCTCAACCTATGGACTACTTATTGGTGTGGGACTGTGGTCCATAGAAGAAATACACAAAGATGTATTTAATAGCCATTCAGCTCTACGTGATAGGCAGCTATTCATGACAAGAAAATACCTATGAAAATACCAAAAAAAAAAAAATCCCAAAGAACTAGAAGACTTCAAGACAAACTTATTCCAAGCTTTATGAGCTTTTTCAGCATATCTATTTGTAGTGAGTACATGCCAGAGCTCAGAATGGCCTAGTTTTATTTTCACATTATCTACTCCATGAATGACTCTGCTTCTCCAGGATTATTCAGCTACAGTAAATGTACTTAGTAGTTCTACAGTTTTACAAAGTCCTCTACTTTAAATGCTCACAGATGTCTCACTTTTTAAAAGTGATTACGTATTTGGCTGCTGGGCACCTACTCTCTGTCGAAGCTAATTCATGAACACATCTTTTTGAATTATATATGTAATGGCTTCCAAAGCAACTGGCTAAGAGGAACAAGACAAATCCTTTAACAACACTGAAAATGACAGAAATACCAATGGAATTTTTCCCAGTGTGGTTGAAACTAAACAGCATGTAATTTACATTTTTTTAATGTGAAATAGGAAACTTGAATACTTTTTGACAATACAAAGCTTTAAGATAGTTTTCTAACTGTATATTACAACTCTATGAGTGATAAAATCCCCACTTTTATTTAGGCAACCTACTCAACCCCCCCATTAGTCAAATATTATAAATCCATAAGCCTAATTGTGGTTTCAGCTTGTTTGGTTTACGCGTAAGTTTCATCTTCACATACAACACACTTTCATTACAATTACAATATGTCAGTAAACTTCTCATCAGTATATCTCAGAAATTTACATAGGAGCCAGATTTTGTTTGGGATTAATTTAACTGACATTGTCAAAAACAGATGTTGACCAAAGCTGCTTTGGGAGGAATGCATGAACCCCTTAAGCAAACAAAACTACAAAAATGGGAGAAGCCTTTACACCAGTGTTGTAACAGCATCTACTGATTTCTACACCAGCTTAAATAGCATCGTGTGTGCACTGGTGTGTACAGCCAGATGAACAATAAGCTTTCCCATCAATCTACAGAGGATTTCTTATTTAAGATACAAAGTTTTTGGACTTCTTAATAATCAGAAAGCAACCATGATGGTAGTCTGTGCTGAGAATGTTGTTTGGGATTTTTTCCTTTTAATTAGTTAAGGAGAATATTCAGAAAAATGTCAACATCTGCAGCACTTGTAACATGTTTTAAGCAGGCTCCAGAGGCTTTGCACATTTGCCTTCAAGGATGCATGACATAAAAATTCAAAGATATTTTTCTTTCTTTTAAGCAGGCCATATTTTAATACATAGATAATATGTAGAAATTCTTCCTACTCATCATATCTTCACAAACCCTTGTGGGATCAACCTTTATTACTCATAAAAATGGTATCCTTTTAGTGGATTTTAGTCCAATATAATATGAAGTGTTGAGAATAAGCCAGAACTGTAATTTACTAATTATTTGTAGGCTACCAACAAATCATTTGCATTGCTATTCTCTAATAGGAGTTTCAGACAGTAAGACATCAATAAAACCATCTTTAAATGAAAGCAGAGAAATTTAATAAGACATATTCTCTTGGACTAAAAAAAAAAAAAAGATTATTTAAGGTATGTCTAATATACACCAACTAAATATCCCATCACAGATTTCTCCAATATATATTTAAGTCAGCTTTTGATTACCATCCATCAACCTGGAAAAAAACAGACAGACTATATGGCAATGACATTTTCTGGTGATAAGAGCTGCCTCAAACTGAAAAACTCTGTGCTGTATACAAGCCAGAGCTTCAGTCATGAAATTACAAATAAATGAAATGTGAAAACCAATACAACAGGTAACAATACCAGTATCTGGTATGTAGAATATTAATATTTTGCTTGTGGTCTGCAGGTGTTATGGCATATATGGCACAACAATGCAATGACTGTTCTAGGAAAAATAGATGTATAATGCATGATCTATCCAACAGTGTAAGAGAACATGGCAGAATCCAGCACATAACCATGAGCTGAATTGAAGAAAAACATTGTATATCAACTCTCAAAACCATAAGCCATCTTTCAGCAATTAGCCAGGAAAACCTTAGAAGAATGACCTAGGCACATATGACTCTCCACTCCCTGTACAAAAGTCATACAAAATACAAATTAAAGCAAAAGGCTAAAGACATTACCCATGTTACATAATGAAAAATAATCAGTGATATTTACAGAATAAAGCAGAATTTTCCATTTATCTGCATGATTCTCAGTTACAACTGTAATAAAGATCACTAGAAACCCTCTTAATGAATGGATTTGTATTTTTCTTTTGCTGGAAGACATTATACTAAAAAGAGCTTCATACAGAAGTTTTTCTTTTTCAACAATTTTTTTTTTTTAAGTAGGGGTAAAAATAAAAACAAAGTAAAAAGTGGAAATGTCTTTTTCTAGTAAGCTGCAACAGAAACTAGACAATAACTTGGAGTTAAGGTCTCCAAATTTTGCAGGTAATGAGTACAGGAAGAAATAATTCTAATCAAACTATTAATTTAAAGAATTTGGAGTTCTTTCTTTTCATAGTTGATCATAATGCACTTTTTATTATTATTATTATTACAGTAATGAACTTGACTGGTTTGAGTTTTCTAACCCTGATTATTAACAAAACAATGAAGCTGCTTAATAATCTATTAAGAATATAAAAATCTCCTGCTCTTTTAGTCAAATTGTTCCCACAAATCGAATTTACCAGAAAAAAATGCTTTCCTGGTTGAATTCTATATGACATTTCTAAGATAGTTACTAAACAAGTACATTTGTTTTGTTTGTAATTTTTGAAAGGCTCATTAGTAGTATTCAAAATGCATACACATTACCTGACTGTAAAACATTCCAGCTATTGTTCCTGTTCCTAATGCTTGAAGAGTGAAAAACTTCCATTTGACACAGCATTTTGAAGTACAGTCTTAAATTTTAAGACATTTTATGAACAGATATGAATCTATGATTGTTGAAAACAATACAAGTGTTGCATGGCTTGAACATTTTGCCTGACTAGGCAGAGCTCCAAGTCTGGGGGAAAAAAGAAAGATCATTCCCAGAACAAGAGTTTGCTCACACTAATCCCATTGCAAGGCTGGGGTCAAACACACAGCCAGTGGCAAATTTCACATTTACATATTCAATATAAAATTTGCTGTTGGCAAATACGACCTTAACACTTAGTTTTCATGAACACTCACAGTAATCAAGCACCAGAATATAAATGCTCATGAAAAATTAATAAAAAGTGGTCTTAAAGAGTTTGAAATCAAATTCTAATTTTATATTTGAATAAATATTACTGTACAAACCTATTGCCATTTGTTCAGTTCTAAATGTTATCAACTTCAATATGACAAAAAAATAATTCTTGGACAAATTTGTATTTGAAGTAATGTTTTAGATCAATATATGCAGTTAATTCTGCTAAGCTTCTTGGACGCTCAGGATCTAATCTCTGAGAAAGATATTTTAGTACTTCAGGGAAAGTGCCTAGTGGTAAAAGCTCTCAGCTGAGTAAATGCATAAAAACATACTTTCACGCCCTTTAATGCAATAGCTGTTTTTCTCCTCCAGATTAATTGTATTGCATCTGGTTGAAGTTGAGAAAATTACTTTGTTCTTCAAAAATTTAACAAAATATGTAAATTCATAATTTTAGGCAAATACATATGTATTCTGCTGAACTGAGATCCAATATAATTATATTGTAATTTGAAAATTTTAGAAATAATGTTGCCTTAACATTTTTAAGATCATTTTCATCAGTGTCTAAATTTTAAAGGTCTTGGCAAAACTGGATTTGGAGGTACTCGTGCTGTATTTTGATTAACTTGAGAACATTTACAGATATTTTGGAAACAAAAAAGATTAGCATATAATTCCAAAGAAGTAAAAAGATAATTTGTATTTCAGCACAATGATGAAAAAGTGCTGAATTACAGTTTTAATCAGTTTATAGAATGAGGTCTTTGAAACTTTCAAAATTAAGCATAAATCTGATATATTAATCAAAACTGATTAAGCTACTTATCCCATTGCAACCCTTATTTTACCTTTTCTTATTTTCTTAATTGAGCAATAACACCACAGAAATCCATTCTTGCCAGAAGTTAATTACCATTTGAGACTATAAAATCTTATAAAAACAATAATTTGTAGACTATTATATAGAGTGAATGTGTTTTCTGAAACAAAATTGGCAACATCAACAATAAAAGAAAACCAGAATGATTTGTGTAATTCTATTACATTGCTGCTGGGTTATTATGCCAGAATATCACAAATGCACAAACTACAGGCCTCACTTTTAGAAATTCCAAGTCTCTCAAACCTTAATAATTCTAGTTTTACAATTTTCTCTGTGCTCTCACTTTCTATAAAAATTCAGAAAATAAGAAAAACACTGCTGATGCTACATAACTCCATGATATCTAATGAACATTATACAGAGATGTTTTGATTCAAAAAAGCATGGCCCTTTTTAGATAGCACTTTCCTGTTGAGATATAAAGATCCTGGAATACTAAAAGCTTCAGTTGTAGAAGTAAAATTAAAAATTTAAATGTCTTAATGCTTTCAATTTCCAAAGCTCCCAATGTTTTAATTGGAAAAAACTCTGTTTCAGAGATTTGTTGTTGCCATTGTTGTGCAGGTGATTGACTTTACCCTAAAACCTCACTTATTAATTGATGGAAAGATGCTTTATGCACTCTGTGAAACCTTACAATATTTCAGGGTGATGGATATTGAAACAAAATATTTTATTTGTTTGCATGCATTATGGTAAACCCTAGCTCTCACCAACATTTCTCTGCAATCACTGATTCAGAAATCATACATGATCTGAAATGCACAGGGGATTTTGAATATGTTTTGTATTTGATTTCCCATGTAAACATGACTGAACAAAAGATGTCAGCATAACCTCAAGACAACTGAGACATGATGGACATTTTGTGAAACATGCCTGTCTATTCATTTACTATGTAAGTACATCATACTCAGAATAGTATAAGAAGAGAAGGCATTTCAGAAAATCTAGAAACATCCTCCGTACTTTTTATTGCAAGCCAGTGTTTAAATATGGGAGTTTTTTGATGTAGAACAGTCCCTTGAACTTTCCTTTTAACAGGTCAGCACAATTAGAATCTTTTAAATGCTCTGAATCACTACTGGCTTGACAAGGGCATGTGAAGTGAAATAGAGCTATGAACATTTCCTATTTTAAAGATATATGTCATTATCCTGGTAATGCCAATTCAGCCTGAGCAGTGACTATTTCCCATTTTGCTCAGAAAAGTATTAACAGCACAGGGAGGTACCAACTCTTGCAGGTCTCCGAAGAAAAATCCAGAGAACGTGTAACTTGTAATTTTTACTGAAGAGCTGCTTTGCTCAGTAACCAGACCTGCACACTTGTGACCTGTGAAACTCTTACTACTGCAAGCTGTTGTACTTGCCACAGCCTTCCAAAACAGCTGACAAGAAACAGGTACTACCAAACTGAACTTGTATGAAGACATCAGTACTATCAGGGCAAAAGCAAGAAAAAAATACATCTAGAAATAGGCCCAGTGCTGACAAACAGATACCAAAACACCAGTACCATACTGTACCATACTAGTGGTTGAGAAGTATGGGGTTGGCCATCTGGAAACCTCCTTGTATCCGGCTGGAACAGGCCAACACTGGATACTATTGAAAAATTATATAGAGTCCATTCTCCTTTCCTCTTCCTCCTCCACCGAACAAACTGTCAAAAGACAAAGACCCAATGTAGAGAAAAAAAGACCTAAAAATATGTACAGGTGTTAGATAACCCCTGGATTAAAACTTTTCTCCTGGCACCCATTTGATTTTACTATAGCCAGAACAATGACATTTCTGATGAGTGAAGTCAGGTATTTTTAACTGCTGGGAAGTTGTCAGAAAACTATGTGTGTGCACATTTGCACTTCTTTGAGCATGCCTCCTGCATGTGACCCCTCCTGGCTAGTTAAATGAGTGCACCTGCTCTATTCTGTCCACTGTGCTCTCTCAGGTCCAAATCAAGCCATTAGAAATACAGAAGTTGCCTTTTAGAGGTGAGCATTTGCTTTCAGTGTATATCACATGGTTGTTGCCTGTTTAAAGAAAATGTAACTGATTCCAGTTGGATAGTATTTTCTAGTCCTTATGGGTAAATGAAATCCTCTTAATAGTGACCAGAGAAGATAATTTCCATGCCCATAGCAGTTTTCATTTTTCCTACATTAAGTTGGAGTGTTTTGTGTATGTTTACTTCTTCTGCCTTTTGGAGGCTATGCCCAGAAAGGAAAACACTGAGTCCCTGAACTAAAGTGTGTGTAGCTCCACAGCTGGGAGATGCTGTGCAGCATGAAATATTTCAAAAAGTCTTTTGGAGGGTGAAGTACACACACGTACAAATAAAACATGAAAATATTTCTACTTGCTTCCTAAGGAAGCAGAGAAACCTGAATCTTTACAGCAAAAACATCAATGTAAACAAGGTCACAAACAAAGCATATTTGATGGTACACACTTTAAATCCACTCCTCAACTGTTTTTTTCTTTGCAGCTCAGGTTTCAGAATTAATAGACCTGTATGACAAAGGAGGAACCAAGGACAGTTATTTGAAGGATGTTGTGCCGTAACTAGTGATTCAATCTTTCACTCTATCCCACTAACCTCTAATGGATTTTTGCTTTGAAGACTGTAGCCATGTAATAAGGAAATAACAATATTAATCATGTATGCTTGGTATTAGTCATGACAGCATGTTCTACTCCCTTCTATTAAAACTCAGCAGTAATGATGAGTAGTTTTAAAAGATGAAATCTTAATAAAATGACTAATAGATCTACAGGTATCTTGAGAAAAAGAAATGAAAATATATATTAGGATGACGAGCAACATATTAACATATTGTAAAAGTCTAATGTGACAGTAGTTGAATAAATTTAAGATTTTACTGAGTTTAGCACAATAAAAAAAAATTAAACAATAAAAAGACATAGCTAAAACCAGATTAGAAAAGCAGATGAACACATATTAAGAAAACTACTCCAGGATATATCCAGATTCCAGGCATTTCCATAGTAAAGTATTTACAGAAAACAGTAGACTATTTACAGCTGCTACATTCTTTTCCACTTGATGGACACATTTCAAATCTGTGCTGAAATATTTGACAGATTATTATTAGCTCAAATTTAATGAGCATTAAGGATATTCAATAACAGGTATTTTCATTAATTGTGCCAGGGTAGGTAAAGTGACATCAGTTTTATTATTGTTGTTATTATTGTTATTATTATTATTACTCAAGTCTCAGATAGAAAACAGATTAGCAGCTGTACAGAAAGAGTAAAAGTATTGGATTTCCAGAAAGTTTACAATTCAATTTTAAATTCAGAAGTGAAAAACTGCACCTAGATTACAGTGTTAGAAGCACCAACTGTGCAGCTTCCAGATTTAAAGTTGCCATTCTGTCTAGAGGGGAAAGGATTAAATGGCTGTACCGTGAGTTATAAAGTACAGGATTTCTGCAATATGAGAAGGTGGTAATCTGTGTTTGCAGGTTGCTGTTATCACTTCATGAAACTGCAAATATCAATCCAGAGATACTTTTCTATAACAGATTCAGAAGTACTTCATAGAATTCAGAGAGCTAAATCTGATAATAGTCTAGGTCTCTGTTTCACAGTTAAGGAAACAAAGATAACATAAAAAACATAATTTACCAAAAGACACACCTGCAAAGTCAAGATGGATTGAAATTTCAGATCATTTGGTTTCCAGTCCTGTCTTAAAAATCTAATATGCTATTCTTCTGCTTAAAAACATTTACAAAAAACATTGCCAAAGCTATTCATAATGAGTTTTAAAAATCAGTTTGAATGAAACCATAGTTTTAAAGAAACAGGCCAGAGTAAGAGTTTCATCAGTTGCAGATGATTGCAGTTGAGCAACAACAATCCCTACATTGCCAGTTTCATATAACACAAATGACTCATGGAGATTCAGCACAGTTACAGCCCTGCTGTGAATGCTGAGAAAAGGGGGAAGCAAAAGATTCAATGCAGTGCATGAGGACATCTCATGTCAGGCCATTCTGCTGGAAAAAAACAGTGTCTTGTGCAAAATGCAAGCAGTGGGTGAATTGAACCACAGTGCTACATATTGTAGTTACCTCTACATAAAATCCACCAAAGCCTAAATACTTATTCTGTCTTTATACCTACCTGCCACTACATGAGCTTTTCCTGTTACTTTTCAAGGAATGTCGGAATGCCACGTTAGCTGACACATGAAAGCTACCATTTTTCATTTGAAACATTCCCTGAATGTTCCTCAAATGCAAGAAATAAAAAATTACTTCATATCTATAGTCATTTAATTTCTTCTATTTCCTAAGAGAAAAAAACTAGATGCTAAGATCCAAAGAGATATGTAACCATAGTTATTAACACTGCCTGAGATGTTTTATTCACAGCATTAAGAACAGAGACAATCTTAAACATATCAGCCTTCATTCAACTGGAATTCTACCTTGGCTCTAGATGATTTGGTGCACTACAACCCTGAACAGTAGATCCAACACAAGGTTTTTGGCCCCTGCAACTGAACTGACATACTTTCCTACTCATAGCCACTCAGAAGTAGCTCAAGGGCCTCTCACTCTCTCCCCAAACCTTGTCCATTGGTGGTGGTGTAGTGGCTAGACCCAGAACCACCACAAACGTCCATACAACAGTATTATGTTGGTGCTCGTCTACCCATCTTTATAGTTGGACAATAAATGGAGGTAAAAGCTAGAAATACTTTAATTTCCAGCCTTAAGAATAATCATATCTATTATGGCGGATAACCATATCCACTAGGTGTCTAGATTGACAAACTACACATTGTTGGACCTTATTAATTAGACAAAAGCTGAAACTCATAGGTCTGCCTGTGAATAATCCTAATTTCAGCCTTCTAAAATTCTTGCTGTAAAATTTAAAGGAGAGTCTACTGGAAGAGGAGTAATTAATAAATCATGAGTAGAAGGAGCACAATGTCATGTAATTTAACAGATACAATGGACTCTCCTTCTACATACAAGTTTATATTGCATTTTTGGGGCTCAAACTGCCAGTTTGAGAGATCCTGTGAGATATTTTTTAAGAGAATTGCTAGATTACCTTTTTTTCTGCAACCTCCTCCTGTGTTGACACTTCACTAGAGAGATCATGTATTTACCTTACCACATGAGAGCACTAAAACTGAAGCAATGTTATGCTGTACTCAGTTGGGGGTCTTTACAACCCAAGAGAAACAACAAGCTGACAGTCAGTCTTTGATAGAAACTCATCATGCTTTCATGGTAGGAATAATATTTTCACCTTCTACAAGCAGAAAACTAAACTCAAGATTAAGTGACTCATCTAAAGATAACAAATAATCATAAAGGAACCATGTAAAGGCTTCCAGTAAAATACATTAAGAACTGACTAAACCTACCTATCTAGGCATATAGGAGTCTATCAGTCTGTCTGTTTATCTATCTATCTATGATCTGTATCAAAAGTAATGAAAGACAATAAAGACAACAGAGTGCCCACAACATTAAGATAACTAAGATCACTGTACATTGGGGAAAGATTCTCCCTGCTATGAAAGATGACATGAGTTTGATTAAACTACCTAACTTTGAAATTCAAATAATTTTATATCCATAGTACAGTTATCAGTAAAGCAAGGTGAAATACCAGTGTCATACAATAGGCTGCAGTGATTATGCCACAGATTTTTCTTTGCAGAGCTATGAAGATATGACATATCCTTAAAAAGTTTCCACAAGTAGCAACAAGTTTTGCATCTAGGAAAAGAGAGAATTCTCATCAGAGTCACACTGCAAATATAAGACTGAATTTTCTACAGGTATCTTCAGCACTACCCACTGAAAAAAATTCCACACTGCTTTACAAGGAATATTTTCTAAGACATTAAGACAACCCAAACACTAACATATGTACCTGCTAAGCCTTAATTAGTAACAGAAAAAATCAGAAAGAAACAAAGGTACAAGCTCAGGTGTCTTGCAGAGCCATTTCAAAAGTACCAAGATGCAATAAGGATTGAAAATTAAGTTTCAACTCCTGTTCAAATCCCTGCTGCGAGCAACTAGGCTCCACACACTTCCTATTTTCTCTATATTACCTTGAGGTTAAAGCTACAGATCCTGTATTTGATAAAGACCCTACAAGACAGAAGTGCTAGAACAACTCCAGCTGCAAAGGACACACTGCAGACAAAACCCCACCTGCAACTCCTGCTGGCACACCAGTTGATGTACTTCTCCTTTACTGAGGGCTAAGCCTAAACCCACAGGTTACTGCACAATGCAAAACCACATCTATCACCACTATAGCAGCTTTACAACAAATTTACTCCACAAACACGTAGCATATGGCAGTGAATGTTTCCAAAAAAATGGATTATCAGAGTCCATTTACTTTGGCTTTTTTATATTATATATTTATAACTCTTATGCATGTTTTAGTTTATAAAATGTCATATGGACATTTGATCCTATTTAAATATTAGTTAATATTTACTATTAAAAATTAAAAATTATTCTTAATTAAAATAAGGATTTAATTTAAAATTTATTTGCTTCTTAAACTTTGAAACCATTTGCAAATACATAAATGCACATTCAAAACTGATAAGACACCATTTTTTTTTATTCCTAGAGAATTATCTACAAGGAGTTTGAGAAGCGGATTATGTTAGATAAACAAGGTATAAATCAAAATTTAATATGATAACACTTGCTACTCTGTGTCAATCCCCCCTTTCAGCTTTTCCAAAATCTCTTTCCTTGAACATGTTTCAACCTTATCATAAATACCCAACCGATTTATGTATCATTTTGAGGGTTAAGAAAATGTCTCAGAAAACAGAAAAGCAAGTCCTGATGTCCATACCAGTTTTCAGTATGCATTCAAGGCTACACTTTTAGTAATATCTTTCTCATGTTTTTTAATTTCAACATTTAACTTCCAACATTTAAATCCCACTGAGAGATTTGCCAAATTAATGCATATTAAAAAAATCAACTGCAGTAAACTTATAGAATATTTACAACCTGATCACTATCGCACAGACAAAACTTAAAAGCAATATAAGTATGACTATAAGCCAGTATATACAGAAGGGGGTATTATGAAGGCTCTGAAGAATGAAGCAGGATTTGCTGTACAGATTTCCAAAAGGAAAAAAGTGTGCAAATGTACTCTGAAGAATAGTGCAGTGATCTAATCTTTCAACCTGCACTAAACCCGTTCATCAGAACTTCATCTTTATTAACTCCTGCTCTCTATACCTGAGCAGCACATGTTCGATGATCTGACATATAGCAGAATGCTGTATGAAACACAAAGAATGTCCTTGAATCAGCAAAGTAAGATTCAGAAAGATAAGCTTTCAAATACAACAGTACTACATTATTTTAAAAATACAGGTAAAAATTCTCCTGAGCTAAACAGGATTTAAAGGTAATTTATTTGGTAATATTCTAACTTCTGGCACGATTTTCTGAAATATAGGGTTTCCTGCATCTGAAAGTACTTAAGAAGAGTCAAAAAGTCAAATACAACAAAAGTACATGATGTGTTTCACAAAACTGATTAACCTATGGAACCAGCCTACCACAGACTTCTCAAAAATTCCTTCTCTAGAAGAAATCTCCTTAATACACTGTTATTTTATACCCAAAATGATAA
Source organism: Corvus cornix cornix (assembly GCF_000738735.6). Classification (NCBI taxonomy): domain Eukaryota; kingdom Metazoa; phylum Chordata; class Aves; order Passeriformes; family Corvidae; genus Corvus; species Corvus cornix. The sequence continues at coordinate 112,768,124 of NC_046333.1, read as the reverse complement.
CAGCTTAACTAAAGGAGAAGAGCACCCTGATAAGGAACAGCCAGAGGACGAGAGGCAGATGAATACTTTTGTCTCTTTCTTTTATTTAAAGAACCAAACAACAAATCTCCAACATACTGCAAATTACAGCTTTTGAAATTAAAATGACCTCGCACAGCCAGAAGGGTGTAGCACTGCTGAAATTTGACAGCTATAAGCGGGCAGAAGAAATGCTGGAATATGTACAGCTCAAATCTTCATAATAAAACAATCACCTTTAATATAGAAAAGCCTAGCTGAGAAGAGCAATTACACAAACTTAGGAAGAAAAGATTGCACTTTGTTGCTTGTCATGTTAGAAGGTACAGTCATATTGGTTTAGGAACAACAGTAAAACAGCTGATACCCCTGCATTGCTATCAGCGTACACCATCATTTCAGCAACTACAAAAGACAAAAAGTAGACTAAAAAACAGAAAAGCTCACCACTTCTTCATGCCTGCATTTTCTCACATTAATTCCATTAATCTGTTATTAAAAAGATAAAGAGAAGACTTACTCTACATTTCATAAGCATAGATTTCATTTCACTTTTCTAGAAAAATACAGACAAAATAATTTGCAGTTTTACTCACCTGTAGAATTGCATCTCCTATAAAGAGCAAACCTGAAAGTTCAGCTGAAAACAGAAAGCATATTTTTCACTCACTTTGTACAAAACATCCAACATTTTGTGAACATGAATTCTTATTTAATGTTTTGCATAATTTTTTAAAACTTCAACCCAAAACCTGATAAAAACCCCAACATAAAACTACCAAATAAATTATTTGTATTTTGTTTTTTAAACCCAAATTACCAGTGTATCAGTGGTACAATAAAAGAGGCTATTAGCCCAAGCACTAGACTACGAAATTTCATGCATCAGTCCTTTGGCAGCTTTCAGGCCATTCTGGTGAGGTGTGGTATATTTTTCTGGCTAGAAAAGGACTGCAGGACTAGGTCTTATTTGACTGTGAGAGATCATTTCTTGCAAAGAGAAAAAAGCAACATGGAGACTCCAGAGCTACTTATGAATGACAAATCTAATTTTGAAGCTTTTACCAAATATAAAGGACCTTTTAGATCCTGCATCTTTGATAAATAACAGGGACTATTAATGCTGCATAACACTTAAATATGCTGAAGAGCTAGAAAATCAATATATCATTAAAAAAATTGCCAAACTGAATGTGATTTTTAAAACAAAGCTGCATCACAAAGACATTTACAAAATCTAATTCTACACTTCCATTTTTTAAACACTGTGCTCCATTTCAGAGCTATCTGGTGCAAACACACCTTATAAGCATACCAGAAATATAACAAAGATTATTTAAGTGTCTATAAAGAAGTTAATAACTCCCAACATGAGAACTAAGGAATGATAACAGATTACATGCAATTATTACCCACAGTATTCCATATCATTACAGAAGATACTGTCTGGAAAAGGCTAGTATCTGACTTGATCCAAAAACTTTACTTATTTACATGAGCTTTAAAATTATATTGAATCCATATTGACATAAATTATGACACTCAAATCCGCATTTGAAGGAATGGTCCTATTAGCTATCTTTAACAATGGATTGTTAAATTATTGCAGGACAGACATTCTGATTTTTTTGGAGGCACAGGCTTTAGGTCAAGCAGTATTTTCTTTATCAAAGTTCCCTAGTCCAGGCACACAGCATGACATTTTCTACGTCTCAAGATAGCAGTCTCCTACACAAGAGATGTCCCTCAAAACTAGCTCTCTCAAAATCAGCAGCATTTTAAGTGAAAGCAGTAATGAATTGTATCATAGCTAAGTAGTACGGGGGCTAGAAACAATGTAACAGCTCCTGCAGCAAAAAAATAATGACAAAAATAAAATTGCACTTCAGTGTGCCCAATTAAGTATATCTTTCTTATTTTTCCTGAAGTGCTTAATAGCATTTTAATATCTACTGCATGTAATATATGCCACATTTTTACGTATTACTTAGTTATATGTATACTGAAGAGAATGTAGTCACAAGTATAACTTCTTAAGGTTAACCTAATGGCCTTCCTTAGGGCCTCATTCCATGCTCCTCCTTAGCCTCCCTAACTCCAACTTTCACATCTACCTTTCAGGGCTGGCTTTCAGCTCTCAATATGCTGATTGCACCACACCTTTCTTTATCTGTGTGGGTGAATGTGAGACTTTTCTTATGCTGGCACATTTTGGTTGAGGAGAAGCTAAATTCTAGAATTACTGCATTACAGATGGCGGGAAATATTTCCAAGTTTACATTTCTGGCCTTGCACAAATAAATACAAACGTAACAAAGATATTAAATACACCATATTAGTACTGGTTCACAACCTTCCTCCCTCATAATTGTGCACATCTTGAGCTGTTTAACTATTATCCATGTATCATTCCAGTAACTTCAAAACATTGCCAGTTGATACAGAGATTCAGCACCAGCTCTGTTATTATTAAGTATGGTCAAGACTTTTTGCAGTAATGATTTTGCAACATATGAGCTGCTGCAAAGGCTGACACAGCTCAGCATCTAATGCTGAAATAACACAGGAGTATTATCAAGGTTCTGCAATTTGCCACCCCTGTCTCAATATTACCTGACTAACCAGGTTAAGAAGTCATGCATTCTCCTGCTGTGTTACCGTGATTTCAGAGGCAAACATTTGATCTGCTACAGCTTCCAGAAAATAACTGGGAAGTGAAAGCCAGTAAATCATTGTCTTTTGTTAAATTTGTTAAACATTTTCATTCTATAAATACCTTCCTATTTCTCATCTTAAAAATAATGTTTTACAAGAATCTTTTATTTAAAAAAAAAATACATTGAAGACTTTACAAACTATTCCAAATATCAATTCCGTACTTTTTCAGAGAAAGTTTCTGAGGAAGAGATCATAAAGACATGGGAGAGAAAGGGTTTGTTTTTTGATAGTATTTGTTTAACACTGAAGAATCTCAAGATTTAATACATCTTTCTTTAAAGGGAACATTAAAGAACAGTGTAATAAGCTGATACCTGATACCCACCTCTTTGTTCTTTGGAAATCTTGGAAATGACCACTGGAATATTATGTTCTGCCCCACCCTGAAAACAGAATAAATGACAATCTTGTCAGTCACTAAAAATACCTTTTTGCTTAAAGTTACATTTTACCCTTTCTCTAAATGCAGTTTTTAGAGAGACTGAGAAAATAACTCTGATTCTGCATTTCCTCTATTTTTTAATGAATATTTGATTGTGATTAATTCCTTATTGTGTCACATAAAGAAGTTCTCAGTTGCCATCATTAGCTCAGAAACTGAATTCAGAACTCTACCAGACTTGAAGAAAAAGGACATCAGTTTCTGTGAATTCTGGAGCACTTAATGTATGAAATGTGTCCTGTAAAAGCAGAATGGCCATCCAACTACAATGGCAACCACACTGTGTTTTCACGCTGGCTAGAAGGAGGTAAACAAAAGCACAAGAAAGAAGGTTTGGACTTTTCATCTCAAAAGCATCCTTTATTTGTTTCTGTCTGTCACACAAGAGTGAAGAGAACAGTGGCATAAGTAACAAGAAACAGAAAAAGGAACATTAAGAAATGGAATAGTAGGTGTTCAATAAATAGGGAGAAATAAATGAAAACCGGATGATAGTTCCAACAGCTCAACAACAATTCAATGCTGTTGCTTCATTCAGTTTATCCTGTTGGGACTGGAAACATTTACAGTCCTTAAGAAAAAAGTAATAAAAATAAATCTTAAATGAAAAGGAAATTCAAAGGAAGGTAAAGGCAAATATATAGAGAGACACAAATATTTTTTCCTCTGCAGAGAGCATGAAAGTGTACACTCAAATGCAAGCTGTACAAATTCAGGTCACCAGAAACCACTGTCTGCCGCATTGTTGTTCGGCCTAAGAATCCTGGTTAAGGATTTGCTTACTCTTCTTTTCAGCAGACAGTTTTACTTTGGAAATGATGGCTTTTTTAGGTCCAGGTATCTGGTGTCAAGGTGTGAAAAGGACTGACACAGGTATTTTGATGGCCTCAGGAACAGCACATGTCCCTTCTTCATACAATCACCAAGTGTTTGAAACTGAACAGACTCCTGCACTCAACACCTCTTTCTGTCATGGAATAAAGATTAATTTCCTGTGACACTGTAGAATGTTAAATAGGCTAAATGTTCCTTTTGCTAGTGGCTATTAATGCAAACGGCCCTAAAAACACTGAGTTAATAGGGATCTCAGTAATATTACAACAATTTTTTGTTTACAGGAAAAGTTCTACTGGCATTGCATGAGATGAGTGTTGACAAGCACAGAACATATCAGTATTTCTAGCACAGACTGAGTATTGACTCCACAAAGACCAGAGGCTACCATCATTTCAGTTAGGCTGAGGGATGTATTCAGACTAATTAAATTGAAGCATTATAGCTTGCTGAATATCTCTCAGTAGTTTTCACCAGAGAAACAGCAACAGCAGAAGTTGGCTTCACTGCAGATAATGAGTTCAAGCTCAATATATTTTAAAGTTTTAACCTATACCCTCCAGATTTCTAGTCACATACAAATTTAATTTTTTTCAAAATTTTTCAAACAACCAGAAAAAATAACTTTGTCATTTTCTTTCTAAGCTTCCAAGTTACATACATGTTGCTCTATTTAAAGCCCAGCAAAGAAGTATAAGGTTTAAAACTGCCTCTCTGCCTCCTTAGACTCGGGGCTCCATTAAAGCCGTAATTTACTTTTATTACTAAGCGAGCCTGCAATGCACACAATATGATTATTCCTCCCTTGTATTGAATCTACCAAAATGCATTTACACGGCAGGTCTGAAGAAGCTTTCAGTGATGTCCTACTGAAGAGAATTATCTCCTCTCATTGTATCCGAGTCTGACCTGCATGAAGGCTTCTTTTTAAATTAGTAAAAGGATGTAGTGCCTACTATTCTAGGAAACAAAAAATCAAAACAGGAAACAGAAAATAGCTGACCACCTATCTATACCCAGTCACTGTTAGCAATTTGTAGCAAACTGTATGTATTCTGCCAACATCTTGTTGAATACTACTTCAGGTTGATACTGCAGCCTTGCATCCTGCATTCTCCATACTTGATTCTCTGTCCTGTATAGGAAAAAAATGTATGTGTGTCTAAAATCTGGTTTTACAGTCTCAGGGGACACTCTTCTGAAGAAATCTCTGGGAACAGAGGCAACTTTTCCACTGCTTTAAATTTTCTCTTCCTCTAGTATGGACATGTAGTTATAATCCCAGACAAAAATACATCAAGTAATGAAGACTTAATGGCTCAGACCTCTACCAGAGTCTTATCTTGATCTTTGTCAAGCAAATTTTCTTTGTCATTTTTCCTTAAGCAGGGACGGATAAGCCTGGAATAATGGCAGCAACCCACCTGCAGAGGTGGTCCTGCTAGAAGAGGCAGAGGAGGCTCTAATCACTGGCAGCTGTTTGAAGGTCACTGTCCTGGATGTTGGCCACTACTGGTGAGAGGTCATCCACACCTCCATTCAAAGTTTCACATGATATACTCCTAAAGATTTTTGCTTATTCCAGATTTCATGTGTGAGGGTTTTTTTCAGAAGTTTTTGACATATGAAAAGTAGGGCAACTGAAAGCAGTAACTTTTACTAAAAAAGGCTTGGGGTTTTTGGCTCTAAATATAACAAGGAAATTACTTTTTTATTTTCTAAAGGAAAGAGTTTATAAAAGATCAGACCAATTGCTGGACTTTATCATCACCAGAGTTAGACAATGTAGGGGACTTTCTGACTTCATACTAAAAGGCAGCATTTCTACTAGTGAAAATAGCTTTAGGGTCTACTGCCACCGAATTTTTTGACTGAGTCAAACTGAAAAGTCATACTGAATCTCAGAAGATCTGTGATGCTGTCCACCATTTTAAAAGAATGATCAAAACAGAGGCAGGAAAATGGCAGTGTACTGTAGTCCTGATAGCCAGGAGTCAGACTTAACTGCAAACCTCAACTTGTTTAATGAACTACCAATTTTGTTGCCTATTTCTTCAGGAACACTACACTCCAACTATTGAAAAAACAGGGTGTTCTTTCAAAAATCATACACTTAGCAGCATCTTTTGTTGAAACTCTGCATCTCAAACTAGTCAGAGATGTGATAAATGACTAAAATACGACACTACACTTACCAAATTCTACATCTATGTCCATGGCTATTCTTTCACACACACATATTTAACAGGAGACTTCAGAAAAGAGAATATAATTCCTTCAGAAGAGTGTAAACCAGAGCAGGTCTGCTTCAAATTCAATCACAGTTTCAACACTAACTTCAGTTAAGACGTACAGCAAAACACAAGGTTTTCAAACCTTAAAAGAGCGGACTACAATCTATTTTTAAGAGGGCTGAAGTTTAGGTCTTGGAAAAAAGTCAATCCTACAAGCAGGTTTTTTTAAGCAATCTGCAGAATTTCTGATTTTTACAAATATAGTTGGAACACCCGGGTTATAAGAGAAGAGATTTTCCCTCACAGACAAATTAAAAAAAAAAAAAAAAAATTAGTTTAATTTTGGAATTATAATCAATTTGTCCTCTGCTCTTAAGAAAAAAGATAATTCCAAGGCTCCAAAATACTTGCAGTGGGATAAGACATTTTCAAAATTGACTCAAGAGAAATTTAAAAGGTGACTTTATCGTGTGAGATTTCTGACAGTAAATGGGTGTTTTAAGGTAGCAGAAAAAAGAGACATGATAATGCCCCAAACCTAATTGCCAAAACTAAGCAAATTCATAACAAAGCACAAGCAAGTATTCTAAAGTGAGGGCTATTAATCACTGTACTGCTGTAATTAACACCTCAGATAAACGGCATCCTCTGATATGCACCACAGCCAGAAAGCAAGTCCTTAAATAACCCCTATCTTTAATTAGCCTGGGAGTAGTAAGATAACAGAAACTACCTTAGTACATGGGGCTGTGGAAATTACTGAAACAAGGGGGAGAGGCCTCAGTCCTTCCCACTCTTTCAGGGTTACTTGTAGACCTCTACTTTCTGGCACAACTTCAAAATAATTGCATTTCTATTTAATATTAATAACAAATATGAGTTCTTTGTTAAAGTTCAGGAATTTTACAAAACAAAACAGCAAAGTTTTATTCATCTGCAAGAAGAAGCATACCATAATTAAATGACACATTTTAAACAGAAAACTGGCACTTTGCAGAGTATTTGGAACTGACATGTCAGTTCATGCCATAAATAAAAAGTCCATTTCAGTGAGTCTTCATAAAGTTTGCCTACTAAAGTAAAAAAGGAAAATTACTATAAGTTCCAGTTCTAAGGTGTTTCTTACAACTAGCTTAAAATTATGATAGTAATAAATTATATTAATTATTTTTTTAAGATTGTGTTGGCTATCCAATTGCTTGTCCATCTTTGTGAGAATGTAGAATTACTAATAAAGTGACCTAGCAAAAAAGGTCCCACATTGATTTTTTAAAAATTAAGTAATTTTAGAGTAACAAATCATACTACCTGATATACACCTACAGAAAATCCTGGACCATAGAATTCATTTTCCTTATTTAATCTACACCATCCAAGCAAGTCTGGGTTTCCTTTCTTTTAAAGAGATTTCTTTTCTCTTTAATGACATTTTTGTCATTATTTCATAAGTTATTGTACTTGTGGTATTTCATAATCTGATTGCTAGTTACTTCAAAAATTAAAAATTGTCTATTCATATCTGACTTTATGTATCTTCGCCTTTCCATTACTCAGGTTAATTTTGATCAAAATATCTATGATATAAAACAATCCTAGAAAATGGGTATCTTGCTCTAAAAAGGTAAGAATATAGTGCTCTACTAATTTAAGAAAGACCATTGCACATTAACTATTTAATTTATATTTATCAATGATATTTTATTTTATGCAATGTCCACAATACTAAGTAATGGGATCTTGAGATTGTCAACAATGTTAATTCTAAATGATAACTCATTATAAAGTATACATAAAAATCAAGTTTATTGACTTGAGATTTGTTTTCCAGTCATCTAAAGTCCTTACTACAAGCAGTTATTTCTTAGCACCATATAAAAACTCATTTACCCATATACTTGATTTTACACTGACATTCATTACTTCATCATTTTTCAGTGAACTGTAACCTACAACGATATTGGAGGACAAGAAAACTTGAGTGTTGTTGACCAAACTGATGAGAAACTTTGGTGACAAAATAGCAATTAGTTTTCCTTGAACAGAGGTCTTCATGGGTCAATAAGATAACAGCAAGCACACCAAGACATTTTTAAAAATTAATATTTCTATTCAGCAATATTCTTATCAATGATAACACAAATGCACATTAATCCTTCTTATAAGGAGTCACTTATAAGGTCAGTACTAGCAGATGCTCATAGGAAAATCTATACTTTCACTATATATGAATAATTTAGGCCTCTTTGCATTCATGTGAAGTACACTTCATTTTTTCCATTGCTATCTTGAGACTAAGAACTGCTGAGTTTAGAAGATAAACTTAATCTTGTGTTGTCTACACTCAGATTGAACACTAAGGTAAGGTTTCCAAAATCATAGACTATAATAATAAAAATTATTAAACCTTCCTCTCTCTCCTAAAAAGGATCACCTACACTTGTATATGTTCTTAAATCTTACTGAAGAAAGCAAAAACATGGTAACATGATAAATTGCTGTCTGTGCTTGATCTACAGAAAAATAAACAATACAAGCAAGCAATAAGACTTTCTGTCCCACTAAAGAATTGCAGTGAATTAATGTGATATTCTTTGTAGGACAATTGATGATGAACTTACTGGCTGTTCCATGTGCCTGCCACTGTAATTTAGTATTCATTAACAACTATTTAGATTAGAGAGCAGTTGAACACAAGTACAGTCTATACAGTTGAAAACACTTCTCAACTCTTATATAAAACCTTATCACAGAGTTGGTCAGCTTGAATTTTAAGGGAATGATTGCCTTCCACTCCATAGGGCAGCATAGTTCTGGTTGCCTGCTGTGACAGTATCTAACACACAAGAATATGTTTCCTCTCTTCTTTCTAGTCCTCTAAAATAGAATTTGCATTCATTAACAGTAACATTGATTATATACAAAGACACACTTTGTGTAATATGGAATAATAGACCAAAAAAATCCTCTTACCTTTATACTTAATCCAAATCCTCCTACAGTCTGTCTTCTAATTGTTACTGTTCTTTCCTGGAAAAAATAAATCAAGTTTTGCTGGATTTAATGTCTTCTGCCAGAAAACTATATTCGTACTTCAATAAGTTTTTTCTGTGTTTCCATCCTACATTGATTTTTGTTGCTTTAATGAAGTTCTGAGTTCCTGAACTGAAAATCCCATGAAACCTACACTGCAGAGGAAAAAGACAAAATCTGGAAGAAAAGAAGAGATCCTGCCTCAAAAAAAACCCCAAAAAATAATTTGTTCAATTCACACCATCCTAGCCAGTACTGCAATGAGCTAAGAACAGAACTGTAGAGTTGGACAATTATGGCACAGCACACACATGTCAGAGGTTAAGGCCTTGACTAGTCCTAAATTGGTCCCACATGCAGGTTGATCACTACATGCTGAAGAACATACACTGCACTCCTGTAGTGCATTTTCCAATTTAGTGTCATCTGAAAGGTAAACAACTTGTGCATGCCAAGACCACTCACTGATGTGAACCAAAGCATAACAAGTGCACACATCGCATAAATCCATTTCAAAGCACACTAATGATCCAAATTAGGAAAACAAAAACAGAAACAAAACCCACCAAAAGCTAAATACAAAAACAGCCACTGTTGATCTCAAAGCTATGGTTTAAAAATTGCAACCCATAGCCTATAACTATTAAAAGCAGGCCATCTTTTTCCTTTTATTGCTTGTCCTAAAATTTGTGCTGTAAAAACTGTAGGCTACTATCTGTCTCAAATAAAAAAAATTATAAAAAATACTGTTTTTTTCTTTGTCTGTCTGTTGACTTTATACCCAAAGATCATTTAGAATTAGTACATTTAGGCAGTGGTAAAATAAATTACTAGCAGATATACCATATATCCAGATTCAAATATATCAATTTTATGGATTTCTGAATGTCCTCTACATGTGGTCTAGATTTTATACTCATTTAATTACATATATATCTATTTCATGGCATAAGTCTGCATGTATGTTTTAACTACATGTTACATTTAACTGTATTTATTTCAGCACAATCAGCATAGATTGCCAGCGTCAGTCCGATTTCAATAGATCATCAGGAATGTAGCAGTGACAGAGAAGACAGAATATATACAGATGTATTTTTTTACTTCCTTACTTCCTTTACATAAAGGAAAATAAAGGAACTACCACATCAAAGTTTTGGAAAAATGTTATTGCTGAATTTTGGTGGAAATCAAGTCACCTTGTTTCCTTTTTTGTGTTTGTGACAAATATGAACTGTGTAACTGTGGAAAGAGTGAACGTGAACTCATCCAATGTTTTGGACTGAAAGACAAAATGGATTGCCTAAAATGAGACTTACCATTTATTCATTTAGGCTTGCAAAATGTAAAATGCTTGCAAAATGTAAAACGCTTGCATATATTTATTCTAAGAAAAAGGTACATATTTTGCTGTTAAATAGCCAAATATTTCAATTTTTATTTCTAACCTAAACTTCTAAAAAGGAACTTTCAAAATGCAGTTTCCATAGACTGGGTTCAGGCCACAAACTGCACTTAGAAAACCTTTTGTCTGCCGCAGTTTCAGATGCAGGTAATACTGCTGACAATATATTCAGGATAAACCAATATAAGCCACATTCTGATGTGCGGTCTAAGCTGAGTTTACAGAAATGAACACAAAACACTCAGCTGTGGCTCCACTGGGAGCTGTATTTTTCCTGTTAACTTCATCTCATTTCCACCTCCAGCTTGTGTTGAACATGGAGTTAAAAGCAGAAACTTGACTTGTACACTCTAGCCAATATATTCTGGTATTTTTTGTTATACATGCCCAAATCAAATAGGACACACTTGTGCTAAGATGGCATTGAAAAATAGCAACCTTTCACTAAACTGACTTGAACTGGCTAGTGCTACATCAATAATGAATGGAATAAAGAACAACACACTTAAGGATTAAATCTCAAACAAAGTAATATTCTCAGTGAAGAACATGCAACTTCATTAAAATTTGTTGTTCATGATATGTCAGTAGTCACTGTAAATACTGGCATCTGAATATATTCTAATCTGAAGCTATGTTTTTAAAAAAACTAATAGAAAAAATGATCCTGTGGAATATTTCTGTCCTTGTTGTCTTTTTTAGCCCAACACACACAAAAGTACCCATTAAAAAGAGTCAATAAAATATACTCTTTGGTTTTCACTCAAGCAAAGGCAGACTCAAGCTAGTCGTGAAAACACCTGATATAGAGGCAGGATGTCAAATTTAACTTGGAGAATATTAATCCCTCCCTTTTGACTTTCAAAGTAACTTGAATAAGTATTTTGATGGTGGATACAAACTTTGAAATGTTTTGCCAGAAAATTCCTTTGTCCAAGTAAGTTTTATTTTGTGATTTGGACTTGCTTTATTTTATGTAACCCTCAAAAACCCCAAACCAAGCTTAATTTTCAGTGCCATTTTACACCCAGGTGAATGGAATATACTTTGTCTGAAAAGCACTATATTGTAACGTAAAATATTTTTATTATAATGATTAATGCATGAAAGAAGTTTAACCAGCAAACTGAAGCAAATTATTTTGTTCTGATGTCTTTAATTACCATTTCAAATGAACAATAACAATAATAAAATGCTTTTCTCTGGCCTAATAGCTTTAAGTTCTTAAAATGATTTCTGATTATTCATTTATAAAACACAGCAAAAGCTCTGGAAGACAACAAATTCTGTAAGTGAGGAAGTGCTCTAAGTATCCTGATTGACTATTTGTGTTGTTCAGGTTAAAAATACTGATGTTCCATTGATTTTCTATCAATATTTTTATGCTTTCCCCTGTTTTTGCACCACATGATGTTCTGTGACTGAATTTGCAGTGGTTTTGCAAATTCCAAAAGTAACTTCATCTCCAAGTTTACAAAATAAAACTTGGTTCAGATGAAAAGATACATAGTTCACTATCAAGACTACACAAAGTGTTCTGTGAGCTTGTAATTCCATTTTCACATTTGTTATCTACATTATAGCAAACAGAGGGAAGGTTAGAGCCCCTAAAACCCTTAAAAGCAAGATTCAGAGTAGTGCTCTTGCTGTTTCCTAGAACAGGAGTAGTTATCATTTTATTGAAAAACACAAAGCTGCTGCCATGTCAGCATTTTCCATGCCTCTAACTCAGAAAATTCCTTGTCCACACATATGTTCATTGACTGGAAAGGACAGATAAGAGTTTTGCCAAAAAAAAAAAAAAATTCTTCCTCAGAGCTATGCAGTAAAACAGAAACAATATTTTTGAGGGTTTCATTAAAGAGCTATTAAAATTTCTCCTTAAAATCCATATGATCGTCTGGGGAACACAAATGTCATCATGACTGAGATCAGAAGTGAAGAATGACCATGTGAGTACAGAGCAACAGTAAATAGTGAGGAAAGTAAAACACAGAATCCTGTGTAATCATTAACTATTTATATTTAGTAAAGAGTTAATGTTATTTTTATCTTGGAGCACTGTAAAAATTCAAATATTTCTTACTGACTGTATATGATGTAAAAGGAAGTTTATAATTGCTTCACTGACTTAAAAATAATGATTAGTTAGCAATCCTTTCAAACTACTTATCCTGTATAATATAAAGCAGTCATCTGATGTGATCTAATAATCTAATAATGTGTCTCTATGAAAGAAATCAACTAAACGTTGAATGGAAGGATGAAGAAACTTCAAAAATCTTCACAAAACTGAACAGCATGTGAAACTTAAATATACCATTTCTCAGCCTTTTTCCCAATGTGTGGTTATTCATCTGGTGAGTCTGGATATTCATCTTATAAGAGTAAAGGTATGAAGAATTAGTTTGTCTAGGTACAGACAGAAAACAAGACCTCTCTTTTCAGAGGATAGAACAGAGAACAAGGTATTATACATATGGAAGAACATGATAAAAAGCTGAAAGGTTTTCAGCACAAAATAGTAGGTGGGAAAAAAGGAACAGACATGGAGAGGAATCTACAATAGCACAGTGACATGGAAAAATGTAGGGGGAAATAAAGGAGGAAAATGTTAGAACATAAATTTTAAAATGCAATAGTATAAAGATAATATCAATACACTGGCAGCAATTTCAGAGATCAACCTGTTAACATTTGATGCCATAATATATTCAAGGCCATACTCTCATATAGCTTATCAGCTATTAGTAATCCTACTACATTTTGAAATAAGAAAATATAATGAGAATTTTTTTAAATCTAATTTAATTATTGCATACATTTTCAAGTTTTTATATCCCCTTTTTGGTAACTCTTTGCTCTTTCTTAGTGACAGTTCTTTGGATTAATTTACATGTGCAAGCTTTGTACTCATTCTGAGTGTAAAGGACACAGGACACAGGTCAGTCACATTTCCAATTTCAATTAATAGTGTTAACAGGGTTTGCCAGCAGACTTGCTCATCTGCTATCAACTTCCATCACGTGGCATTTGAAGCTTGTCTCATTATTTCAATTCCTCGTGCAACTGGAGAAGGTTGGCAGTAAGGGAGGGCTGCAACATGCCTGGTCAACTGGAAATCCCCCTTCCTCTGCAGATGTGCTGAGACTGAGGATGGCAAGCACAGTGCTGTCGTGTAGGCTATTAACAGTGACTGGAATAAAAAAAAGCAGTCAACCCTTCGGTTGTTCTTACTTCAAAATGTTCCCGGTACTGCAGCCTATGCTTGAAAGCTGAAACATTCACCTAAACATCTACTTATAAAATGTCTACTCATACAATTGATTCATTTCAGAAGTACTGCATTTCTTAATATAGAAATAAAAGAGAAATAAACCTATAAACCCATGGTCAGGATCTGAACTCCTACTAGGTTTCATAACATTCTCTGTAGTTTCCAGCTACTGCCTCACATCACATACTGCCACTGATCAATATTTTGGGTTCTCTGAGTTTTTTCAAAGTTGCAATATTTTTATCTTGTGGAAGAAAAGTCTTCTTCCAATGAGGAAAAGTTATTATTTTCTTTCAAATCTGGCATTATAAATGGCATTTTTAACCTCAGCTGATTGCTATGCTTTTTAATTTTAAGGAGCTGCACAAAAATAAGCTGCCTTAGGCTTTCCCTAAATAATCATATTTACATCTGTCAGATTGTCACTTTAAAGCTGTCCAGATTGGCAGGGGAAAAAAAAAGTTACCCCCATCTGATAGATACTTGACGACTTCTGTGAAAAAATGGATTCACTCCACTGAATAGCTGACAGATCCCAACAAGATAAAAAACCCAAAGATTCTTACTGATAGCTTTGTGAGGGTAACAAGAATGGAAAATGCTTCAAAGGTGACCTATCTGTGCACATATTTGCAATTCTCCCCAAGACAGGGAGTTTCATTTTAGCACTGTTTATAATATTCAACCACACATCAGAATCAAAATTGTAAATAAAGACAATAGAGAAAATAAGTCAAAACTATTATTTTCCATTTTAAGCTTTTAATTTTTTTCTTCTATTTCTATTCATTAAAATTGCTAATGTTAATTGAACTTGTTTTACCAACACTAAAATATATGACAAGAAAATTCATAATTTTGAAAAGAGAAGGATCCAATGTAACAGATATAAAATTAACTCTCAGGAAGCCTCAAAAATTTAAATATTCAAGCAAGGAAAATGTAATAACTTCATCTGACTTCCTAGGCATGTCATCATTAAGTGATGTGTTCTGAATTTAAACTTATTCTTAAAAATTAATAAAGCTGTATTATTGAAAAAAAAAAATCAAGAACAGTCTATTGTATAAAGTTTCTAACTTGAAAGACTTTTTTATAAAAAACTAAAAAAAATTAGAAAATCTCTAACAGCTAATTTTTTTTGATACTTTATGGGCTTTGTATATATTTATGAATCTTTCAGCAGTTGATTTCACAATAGCATAAGGACAACTTTAAAAGTGAGCTATCACATGTTCTTATTCTTACAGAAAAATGACTCTGTGGTTAACAATATCAGAAAACAGATCTGGCTACAGTGCAACAATTTAAGACAATGTTACTTTCTGGCCTTGGAAAAGGTGTTTATTGATAGTTTTTTCTTTATTGAAAAGCCAGTTATGGTTCATAGGCCACATTTAGATACAATTGTATCAACCTCAGATAAATGCGTGGACAAATGCCATGCTACTGCAAGAGCTGTTGCTCTATCAATTCACAAAACCATGCATTCATTTTTTATTAGTATTGAATTATGACTGATCTTCACACAAATTTCCCCCAAAGATCCTTAATTAAAAAATCAAACCACTAAAAGAAATTATTAATGTTTAATTAATTAATGCATTTACTACACAGCAGCATAGAAATAAATTGCTTGAAAGAAATGTGACTCATCCGTATGTTATCATGAGGTGAGTTAGCAGTATTTTGTAGAATATATGACCCTTTAAAAGAGCATTTAAGACAATTTTGTAAAAATGCAAACTATCCTGGTAGCTAAAAATTTGCTAGCTGCTCGCAGCTTATTTTCATTCTTTTAGAAAAAATAGTAGCTGATTCAAATAATCCATCCTGTCAGATGGTACATTGTCATAGCCTTAATTTATGGATCTCACATGCATACAGACTCTATGTATAAAAAAAATTCTGAGTACAATTAGTAAACAAAATTTATTAAAGAAAAGAAGAAAAAATCCATAGCTTCCTAGACAGATAAACTACTTATCTTGCTAAAGCACAATAATCCTTTTCCTTGAATTTCAGATGTTCATGAAAGGTGATAGAAATTGTGAGGATTAACTCAAAAATAAAAATATTGATTCTGGAATGGCAAATATTAAAACTTTTCCTAGGAATAAATCTTCTTCAGATGAGACATGCCATACGTTAGGCTGTCTCCTCTCCCATCACAATTTTTACCAAGTTCAGCATTAGGCTATCCTGGTTAGTCCAGGCTATTGACATGTATGTCTGAAAAGACTGGGAGTTGCCTCACTGCACATTGTTTTATGGAACACCATACAGCAAACTTTTGTGAGCATAATTTCAAGTAATAAAAGAAATAGGCTTAAAATCATATATTAAGATATTCTGCAATCCTTCCATCAGTAGTGACAAGGTTCCTACGTGGTTTAATTCAGCTCTTTTCATGGCATTTCCTAACTGCCCTGGGAGAAAAAGGTGTACCTGACCTTGGTCTTATCTTCCTACCCAAGCTACTTCAACTGGGGCATACACTTCCCATAATATAAAGCCTCTCTACAGGCAAGGATATAATCTGGATTTTTAGTAACAACACTGCCTTCTACACTTTGAGTTTCACAAAATGTTCTCCTCCCAGTTTTGGTCATTTGCATTGGAGCTCAAATCTACACTGGATATCTGCTAGCAGCATAATGCTGAACCTGCTATATTTCTTCCTCTTGGAAAGCAAGTCTTTCTTATTGTACACACAATAATCTCTTTAATACTTATTGATGCAACTGTACTCCATGATCATTTGAATGATGGTTGATACTGTATGGAATTGTCGTAGGTACAATTGCTGCAGGACCCTCACTAATGCTATCATTTTTTTTCAGCCCACTAAAGAAACAGATGCTTTCTTTTTTTAGTGTATAACACTGTTTATTTTTCTTATTATCTTTCATGCACTATATTTTCTTGCTTCAAACTGTATACAATGAAAGAAGAAACAAGGTTTCTTTGCACCTCTTTAGTTTTGGAAACTAGAACTGTTTAACACCAAAAGGAAGTGTTCCAAATTAAGAACTAGGTCCTTATCCCATACACTCACATTAAACAGCACTTCATTCCTAAGGAGCCATTGACTTTATTTAGATTATTCCGCAGGATGCAGATCTGGATGCTGCTGGAACGTTAAGTGCCTGTTTAAAGTCTGTCCGACACAGAGGAGCATGCAAATTGATTCAGACTCAACAAACAGAAGAGATACTGTTCTGAACCAGAAACACAGTAATAGCCTTTCGTTCCATACCAGAGCAGCAGTGATAAAGCAAAACCTTATAATGAAATTATTTGAAGATTATTTATTTAAACAGATTAAAAATTACTTTTTCTGTTGCTACTTGTCTGTAAAATTTAACAATACTATTGTTCCTCAGTTAAAAGTTTTATTTTTTTGCTTTATGAGTTTATTCTCTGAGGCATTCAGTGTCAGTTGCTAATGAAAACCCTTGCATTGTAGAATTCAGGTAAAAAAAAGATAAATGCAGTCAGTTATCTAGAATGACAGAAAGAACAAAACAAAATCAACCAAACAAAACATAACACTAGAAAAACAAACAAAAAAAATTAAGCCTAATAAATCAGGAATAAAAATGAGAAAAAATAGAAAAAAAACCAGAACAAAACCTGTAGGACTTGTTTGATTATAGGATACAATCAAAGCACATGATTTCAGATTATTCAAATTACATGTGACAAAAGGACAGCTAAATGTCTGTGAAATGTCAATCATCCTTAGTTGGAATGAACCTAGTGCTGCAAAACCTAGTCTTAATCCCAAAGGAAATCAGGGTAAAGTGCTCAAAAGTCACTAGTCTAACAATGAAACTTCCAGGAAAAAGCATCAACACACTAATATCAATCAGTTAATGAGTTATGCATTGAATATGCAAATAATATAGGGGAGTTTAACTGGGGAAGCAAATAAGCCATTATTTTCTACAGAGCCTTTGCAAAACTGAGGAGAGAAAAACTGTAAGACAAAGCCTTACTGTGAAAAGGGAAAAAATATAAATATGCATTTCATGAAGACATTTAAATAATAAGTTCAGCAGGACTTTACAGATATTACAGCAGAATAATGAAAGTCACATTTCTGAGTGATAAAATCTTTTACTAAATAATGCCAGAACGGTGTTGGTGGAATAGTGGTGCCACAGTGTATGATGCTAATTGAAGAACTACAGCTTGAGCTTGAACTCATAACTTATTTCTATCCTGGCTGCTGGATGTCCTGTCTCTTGAGGAACAGTGGGGTCTGCTAGTAAAAGTAGCATCTATATTCCATATAAAGGACACAGACCCGTATTAGTAAACTGCACTTGTTCAGCATGAAACAGTCAGAAGATAATGTCAGATTTGTCATTCAAATAAACCTAGACTCTATAGAGACTGTAGGCAGTGTGCTCCTCTTGTTTCAGAGAAAAGCTCCAAAGAATTCACCTTGAGATAATCATAATCATGAGATGGATAATTTCAAACATTTTTTCATTAATCTTTCACACTTTTTGCCCTGCTAACATTGTACCAATTTATTTTTTGTTTGGTCTTTGTATCTTTTTATTGTACTTGTATTTAGAGATGCAAATATGTGGCAACAGCAGCAATTTAATATTAAAAAAGACTTAATAGCATTCACAAAAAATTTGCATAAACAGATATCACACTACTATGCCTCACAAGATTTAACACAAAATTCTATGATAATTTTATTTAGCTCAAAGGGAGACCAGAATATTTATGATAGTTACACATAAATCTTAAAAATCTCTACAAAATATAATTACAGTATCTATAAAAATGTCTGTAGAAATGAATACTAAATGTTTTCTATTATTTTTGTACATATCTAATAATATTAAATAAAAACTTTGCATTACAATAGTTCTGAACCTTACAATATTATTCTATATAAAATTTTACAGATCTCCCAAATAATTGTAGCTTCTCAGGCAAAAAATTCAATATGATGCTTAAATAAGGAATCTGACATGTCATGTAAAAACAGTAATAGATAAACCCACCTCTGTTAAAATGATATGCTGTTAACACTAGTGACCCTCACAGCATTCCTGTAGTGCGTGCTACTGATGCCATGATAATTTTTTGCCTTTTCTTTTATATCCCTTCTATATACCTTTTATAGCTTTTGTATTCTTAGTGGTTTTTAGCCTACATTCTTAGACTTATTTGTGAAGCTAGGAGACTTAATGTCTTAGAAGTTTTGTAGTTGGGGATCAAAATGCCCCAGACCCCAAGGTCCTCTCCAGAACACATTTTGTAAACTGAGATAGAACCATCCAGGGGAAGGTTCCTTGGGGAGGGGGGGCTCACTCGAGCCTCTCACTGGGGAATTTTGATAGATATGCTAATTAGTAAGACCTGTAATGTTATACCTGGATCTATCGTGGGTGGGCATTATGGTGTGCATTTTGGCACATTCCACCTGGACGTGGTGCACCTAAGGATCCTTAAAATAAATACCGAGGTAAAACCTCTTTTTCCCTTCTAACCATGTTTGATTTTTGATTTTAAGACCAGGAAAAGGCATCCCTACCATAGGAAGGAAGCCAAGAAACAGAGGATAAAAGATAACTCCTCCACCAACAAATCCCTGCCATAAGTATCTTATCAACTCCACAGACAATACTCAGATACACAAGTACATTGAGATATCTGTACTCCCTGCAAAAACCACTGCTTGTGTCATTCCTCAATGGCTCCAGTACCCAAGGGTGAATGAAGAGAAACAGTACTGCAGTCGTGCATATAACTTATTACCTTATTGCTGCTTCTTAAATTATTATTGCTAATGTTTACTCACAAAAGAAACATATTAAATACACTTTAGTGTTAACCTGTCCATGGGAGTAAATGCATACATATGTGTGTATGCACCCACACAGCACTTTTTCTTTGTAAAGAACATCTTAAAGAGGAAATAAAAACTACTTACACCAGAATAGAAAGGCTCACCAGACACACAGATCACATCCTGCTCCTGGATCATCAAAATATCTTTGGCTAAGTGCAGTCGCACTTTGAAAGGCTCCTGGTTACCATCCTGCAGCAAACAAACCCCTGTCTTTGTCTTCAAAGGAAGGAATAAAGAAAAAAAACAGGGTTTTTCAGTTAGCACCTAGCATTGTTAGCAGTGGTATTTTGAATCAGAAAGGTACAGTCACCATAAAAATTTTAACAAATACCCAAAACTATTTTCAGTGATCACTGTATTTACTGTGTTTAGACTATGAGAGAACAAATGTTACAGTAGTAAATAGTAAAGGCAGATTTTGCAATCAGGTGCTATTTCACCCATGATGATTTTGTGAAACTCCTTTCAAATTGCTTCAAATCAGCTGTGCTCTTACTTTCCACCTTTTCATTAAATGATAACACCCCACTTGGATGTGAAATAAAAGCTGATCCTCCACATATTACACCATTTTTGACACAGAAACACATGCAATGACACCTCCAAACTAGCCAGATGTGAGTACCAGCAGCTACAAGAACCCAGTCATAACTTTTTTATGTTCCTTTTCAAATGAGGATGCTGAGCTAAGAATAAGAGAAAATAAATCAAAGACTACAACTCCCTGTAGTAACTTAGTTCTTGCTCCATTTCTGTATTTTACATTTATGACTAAAGATCAGGAATTCTGTAGGATTCTTCAGTATATAATAAAAGATTTTTCAGCTATTAACAGTGCCTTTGTGGTAGTACCTACTTGTACTATCTTTTGGGGCATTATACATGAGAGGGTGAGCACTGAAAAAGTTGGCACATCAGAATTACCACCAGAATTACAGAAAGTACCATCAGAATTTAATTTTCTCTGAAGGTGATGTTGAAAATAGGATTCTTTGTAACACTTAATCAGTGGACAAAATTCCTATTGGTAGAGCATTTTTTTAATATGAGAAATCTGCTTACAAATAATCTAAAAACTTAGCTTTACAAGTATTTTACTGGTATAAGTATTTACAGTATTTATTTAGATACACAGATATAGATATAGTTATGGATATATACACACATGTATCTCAGAAGAAAACCCACGTATAAAAATATTTAAAACCTTGGACTCATCAGTGACAATAACAAAACTTTCACGGTCTTCGTAGAGGTCAGATTTCAATCCACCATCTGTAAAAAGTTGGCTTAAGAGGAGATCAAGGAAAGAAAAGTATTTCTCTGAACTTTAAGTGCCAAGGTTGACCTGGCTGAATCTGAGGGCTCTTTCTCAGACAAGAGTCTAAAAGAGGATTTGGAAGATCTTCCCACAATGTGCTCTTACATCCATAGCATGGAGAGAACAAACACAAATATGGAACTGACAGTAGGCCACTGGCAAAAGAGAAGTTTAAATCTCTCTCAGGAGGCTTTAAAAGAGGTGGAAAGGTCGAGGACAATCTTTAAATAGCTCTATATAATGTTCTCCACTGACAAACTGTTCTGTCACTTCTGCTCCATAATCAGCACTCAAACTTTGGAAATTGTTTTTCCTCGAATGCCAGGAACAAATGTGTATAACTCAGCCATGACTTTGAAATTGGCTCTGACATTGCTTTTATTATTTTTAAACTAGGTAAGAAGAAGAGAAAAATGAAGAGCTCCATGCACTGAACTCACACTGAGGTCAGTCGAACCTCTGGTCAACAGTCACCCTGCACCATTTTTCTGATATTAAGGTGTATTTTTTGGGGTTTTTTTTAATGGGATGAGAGAGAAACTGATGGACGTGCACAGACAAACGGATCACGGAAGGAGTCAGGTTTTCAAGTCCCACTGAAAAATTCCCTCTCATATACACAAAATGTTACAATATTAAAATGAAGAGTGGTTATGTCCTTGGAACTTCTTTACACACTAAGATTCCTCCTCTCTCCTTGGAGTTGTGAAGTAAGCAGTAAGTGGCAATGAAAGTTGAACAATGTGGATTTTAAATAACTATGGTCAAATAAAGGGGCTAACACTTACAAAATGCCTTTCCCCTACAGCAAAGTTTGCAACATGCCTTTCCTCCTCCCTGGATAACTGGCAATAGAACAAATTCTGCCTCTCATACACTGGGTATAGTAACTCTGCCTTACTTGATTGCACATTTCTGATTTGGTTAATAACCTTATAAAATCTCCAGAGTCTTTCTGCAAAAGGTGAGGGGCTACTTCATAGGAATTAGAGGCAACCACAGCAGGCACAATTAGACATTAGAATAAAATTAAAATTCAAGTCAGTTTCTAAATGCATGTGAGCTGAGCTTATTCAGGCTGAACAAGCAAATCAAGCTTGGGAGCAGCAAAATATTTTGGACCTTGGAAAGAGTGATCACACACACTCAGGGACCTTATTTACATCAGACATTCTAAAATGTAATGAACCACTTTCTTGCTGTTGGGTTTTATGAAAGCTAGTTTACAATACAGTTCAAAATTAAATCTTCAATTATACTACCTCCTTCCCTCTCCTACCTGAGAGCAGCATTAACAACCATTTAAAGGAGAAGAATGTAGTTGAGTTTCATTAGGTAACTTCAAAAGAAGACCTTGAGAACAAAGACTGGAATTTAATTGTTCCATTTTTGTCTGTTGAAACCTCTTTCTTGCTGCTCTCACCCACCCCTTTCAAAGTATTCCATAAAATGAGTCAAATAAAGATATGAGTTCATGTTCCAGAGCTGGAAATTAGGGAAGACAACCTGTATATATACTTTCATGTAAATTGTCACGCACATCAACATTTTTTATTCACGTGGCCCCAGCAAAATTATTCTGATCAGCTGTCTAGCCTATAGCCCTGCCCTCTCTTACGTTTGAAGAGCCTTTATGGCGTGCATGTATGTGTGTATGTGTGTGTGAGGTGTGGGAATGCAGAGCTAAGACTGATGTTAGCTTTTGTTCCTGATACCAATTTTTAAGAGAGTCCATGTGAGGCTGTGCTAAAATTTTTCCCTTCAAGCCTTCTGCATGTCATTGGCAGAGGGCTGAGCCCTACTCCTGTCTTACAGCAAAAAGACACGTGCAGCACATTGGCTGAGCTGCTGGGCCACGTGCAAGGCCATGCAAGGCATCCCCTTGTGCTCAAATGTGTTGCACTGCAGTGCAACACCTCACAGCAGATGTGCAGAGAGAAGCAGAGTCCGGCTGGTAACAGTTTGTTAGGCCAATACACCTTGACTGAGCCCAAATTGCCAAGAACATCATCTTACTTATAGAGCTGGGCTCCTGTTGCAAAGATGGGAAGAAAACTGAGTGTTTGAAGTTGTACATTTTTATGAAGCGGAGGAGGTGTGTTTAAGGAATGCATATGGAAGCATTGTAAAGAGGTGAAAAGGAAAGAGTTTCCATATGGGAGAAGAACCTGTGGCTTCAAGCAAAAGCAATGATGAAAGAAGGTAGTGGTACCTAAGTAACAGATGCAGTGAATGTTGCATCTGCACAAGGCTGCCTCTGTCATTTCATTCAACACTGTTTTAAGCTGAGTTAGATCAGAACACTGATGTGGCAAGAGCTGATGTCCTTGGAACTGCTTACAGTTCCTGAACTAATATAATTACAAGAGGGGCTGAAAACTGATCTCCCTTTGCTTTGCCACACCAGTCTGTGGTGAACCTTCTGCTTCAGGTCACTATCAGAGAACAGCACAGGTTGGCAGAGCCCTTAAAGCAGACTGCTTCTCCCAAGAATATGGTCACACTCTGATCATTATTAGCAACAAGGCAGTGAAAAAAGGCCACTTAAAAATTATACCCTGACTTACAGCACATTATCTATGCAGGCTGTGTAAGAGATCTGGCCTAAAGATTCCTTTCCTAAAAGGAATTTAGAAGTGCTTACATACCAAACCCAACATTTCACATTTGTTAAATGGCCATCACAAATATTTAAGAATTAATTTCAGAGGAAATACACATAAAAACTACAGTTCATACATTTATGCTAGCAGCAGAGTATATACAAAACACATACCAAAATAAATACTGGAGGAGAAACATCATTTAAGTTACCTGTTCATTTAAATATCAATTTCCTGCAGAATTTCCAACAGAAATATTTTTTTAATTTATCTGGCCTAAAAAAGGTTGCTGGCAGATTTTCTGCTGAAGAATTTTTGTTTTTTTTTCATTTTATGTCTTTGGTTTTTCTTGTCATTTATGACAAGGAAAAAGAAATTCTAAAACATTTCCCTTGTTTTGTTCTGGAAGAGACTTTTTCAGTATTTCAGGCAATTTTAAATACTTGTCATTAATTTTCAAGACATGGCTATATCTTTTCCTTTATGCTACTTTATCTGTCTTTGGCCCTACAGTAATAAACCAATTTGCTTAGCTTCGCTTCTCCTAGTTTCATATCAGCAGGAAGACTTCAACAGATATCCCAGAATAGTTTAGTCCACGAACAAGTGGAAGAAAAGAAAAGGAAAAAAAAAATCTCAGCACATTTTCTATGCAAGGTGACCTGGATTTTTAGTTTCTACTTTGACTGTTAGTCCTAAAATAAAGTAAGCCTCTGCAATTTTGTTTTAAGCCCTGAAATTTATTTCCACTATCAAGAACATGATAGCAGTAAGGGGTATGGGTTGCAAAACTGCCTTAAATGTGTACCTAGCTCCTTCAGATTAATATCTACCCTTTTGGATGCTTATTTGAACTGAGGCTGACCTCTGAGTATTTGGAGATATGCCTGTCCCTGCTTCATAATCGTAGGTATAATACTAAAAAAGGAAATTGAATCAGAGGTTTAAGGAGGTAATGGCAATGGATTTAAGGAGGTAATAGCAGTGGATTCAAGAGGCAGGAATATGTGTCAGAACCATATAGAGGATGTTTTTTAAACAGTCCAGCTAAACATTCTGTGGAGATATTGCTAGCTTAAGTGAAAAACACTTATACTGTCAAAAAATTGGAATGCAGCCCAGACACACAGGGATGTGTTCAGCTTGTCATTCAGAGCCTCTTCAATCAGATACCAACATTTTCCAATCCAAAAGACAGCAAGTCCATTCCTGCATATGAATTTTACACTCCAGTCTGAAAGAACTGCAGAGAAATTCTGAATTTGGACTTGAACTTATTTTACTTTGATTTGTCAGGTATTTGCCAGGTAAGTATTTGTTGTGGTATTCTTTCTAAGTGATGTTATTGAAAGAATGAAGTCTTATAGAGAAAGTCCTTGTTTCATACATTCTGCAATACCAAATATAAATTAGACATTTGAAATATATATATATATTTATAGGGATATGTATATATATGAGCTTCTTACTAAGCTAAGGTACTATTTTAGAGCAAAAATTTTCTTTTTGTGACACTGTAAGGATGCCACTTTGATGTCTGAATTGCCAATGAGCTTACTGTGACTATGAAGTTGAGCCTAAGAGGTAAGATAACATGAAATTGAAGGCTGTTGTGAGAACATGTATGTTTCTTCAAATTTACTTCACTTATTATATGACATTCTCACATACATTGTAATTTACCAGTCATTTTCCATGTTGTGATATTGAGAATAAATCATGAGCTGAAGCTTCATTTAAGAAAAATCCTAGAAACCCACGGTATTAGAAATCTCAGTATTGCTATTTAATGGGATTTATAAACAAAGGAAAACAGCAGCTTAGTCTGAAGTGTGTAAATCAGAAAATTGCATAAAGGTGACTAGAAACAGACCATAAAAGTATATAACAAGATTTAGGGAAGAAATTCATGAGGAAGTTAAAAATGGCTTAAAATTTAAAACACGTTTTGTTGCAGGCAAAAAACCCCCCCAACTAGATGGATGTTGAAATAGAGGTCCCTACACCTTTGAATAACAGAACCTATCAAATTATAAAGTTTGTGAAGTCTACAAGAATATTTACAGGATTCATAAAGCAGAAGACAAACAGTTTACCAATTCAAATTAATCCTTCAAATGGACAGTACTGTGAAAACACGTGAATAGAGTGCAAGCATGAAAATGAACTGGGAATTTATTAACTTAAATAAGTTTGATGTTATATTGGGGGAGGGGGGGGGCAGGGAAGCCAAGCTATTAGAAGTAAAGAATGACATTTCAAAAGTTAGAAAAGTTAGAAAGCTGCTCATGCAGCTTGTTCATAAAGTACATGGAAAATATGAACTTAAAAAAAAAAGAAATTACAGGGGAAAATGTTCTAATGCATTATCATCATCCCAAGTCTTCAATTTCAACAGAAGGATACTTTCACTGTAGAGGACAGTATTATGTCAGAGACTGAGGTTATCTTCCAAGAGATAGTTTTCAGAATATAGAATAAGGTCAAGTACATACAGGAGAGTGTTTTAAGAACCCAGTGACTCTATGATTTATGCTCTTGTAAAGTTCAGAAAGCTCAGGATAAAGGGTAAAAGAGGAGCTGGATAGTCTTACGGTTTAGAAATTGTTAAATATAAGAACCAACAAAATGGACACATTTGCTGATCAGTGAGGGGAAAGAGCACAGAATACTGAATAATCAAATATGAAACAGTGAAAAACTTCCCAAAGTGGCAAGCAGAGAAGCCAGACACAAAAAAAAAAAAAAATCCTCTCTTCAGATACCAGGTAGTTTCCCTTAAAAAATGTGTGTAAGATCGCCTTCTTTTTGTAGTGCCATTTGAATTGCCTAGCATGGAAGGTATTCTCTTGCAGAATAAAACTACTTCAAGATGCCTTGGCAAGCAGCACAGCCTAAACATAAGATGTTTGGGGGAGAAAATAATCATTAGGATCATAGAAATCACTTTGGGATTGAAAAAAAATGCTACCTGTCTACATATATGTGTTTAACCTCTCATTAAAATAACTGACTGCTCCAACCAGATCTGCAGTAGGAACTTAGGCACGAAGTGCACATGCAGGTACCTACAAGGAGACAAGACCATTTCAGGGTCCAAACATCAAACCAAATCCCTCTAGTAGACACTAGAAGAACTTAGGGATGCATGAAAGCATCAGTATTATGAAAGACCTAAGGTTCCCTCAGAGACCTCCAGTGCACTAGAGCAGCAGTTACTTAGGATGAAAAGTCATTTAAGGAAAAAAAATTGAATATGTCATGCACACCATGAAAAACATCCTTTAGCCCCAGTGCATCTATGTGGAAAATGTTGGTTTTATGCTAATTGGAACTCAGCTCAAACCATTTACTGCCATTAGTAAGGATGGAAGTACCAACAAGAATCTGAGCTGCATTCACCAGTTTGGGAGAACAATCTCAGTTCTTCTGCAGTGTAGTGGCTACAGCACTGGGATATGGAGATGAAAGAAAATGAGAAGGGGAAGAGGAAGACCAAACAGTCGAGATGCTTCACAAAAGCTTTTATCGCCATTATCAAAAACTTCTTGGTAAATATTCTGACATAGAAGACTAGAGATATTTTTCCCACATATGTAGTATGATTGAGAATTTGATACAATAGGGGATGGAGGGGATAGAAGCCTGAAAGTTTTACATGCACTGACTAGAGAACCAATTAAACAAAAATACATGGAGCAAAGCCTACAGCTACTTTATCTTTTGTGTCAATAGTTAAATAAGTAAAATGTCAGCAAAATGTTTGTGGCTTGAAGTGACTAAACTAGTGCCAAAGATGTGCCAAGATGGAATAGAACCACAGGCTAATTAAGGGTGTAGTGCCACAATGGTCTTTTCCTTAGCCACTACCGTCACTTTCCTAAGAAGCTCAAGTACCAGATGAAGTTTTGGTGACAAATCTGGCAAATTTTAAGGTATTAAGAAAATTTTATTAGGAGTAATAGCTGAAAGGTATATATTGGGACTTGAAATACCTGACAGAATGGATTATTACACCTTATACTGACCTCAAGTGAAACATTTCATCAAGTAATTAATTAATTAATACTTGGATGGGTCAGATTCAAAGTCCATGCAACACTCCGCCCAGTTCCAGCAGCCCATTGAAAGTCCATTACCACAAGCTCAAAGGACCACAGGACCACAATGGCAGATGGGAACCCAAATTATGGACTCAGTAAGGGACAACCAGTCTGAGTCCCCTGCCTGGCTGTCCTGGGACAGCTTCAGCTCCAGTGTCTGAGTGTGAAACCCATTATGGTAAGAAAATGCCATAGTACCTCTTGGAGTAAGTGGAGGTCAGTGCCTGGGAGCATGGGACCCACGATGGGATGCAGTTTTGGATTGCACAGGACCTATTATGGGATGTTTAGGGAAGGAACCAAGGGCAGAGGAAGGGATTCAGTGTTTTGTGGGGGGCAAGAGTACATGAAAATAGAGGGTTAAGGGAGAAAAAGAGGGACTGGTCACATGCAGTTTTATAGTCAGAGTGTTTGTCCAGCCATGACCCAAGCCCAACCTATGGACACTGGGATTCAGGAATAGCTGCTGGGCACACTGGGCAAACTGTCTCAGCCCCACTGCTGGAGGCACCCACAATGTAGATACATATACATATACATATACATATACATATACATATACTCTCATGAGTGGACCTCAATCCTGCTCAGCCAGAGAGGGGAACAGGATGAGGGTGTTGGAGCTGTCTGTGAGTGCTCTGTGTGTTGGTATGGGATCTGTGTGGCCCATCACATACATAAATATATATATATATGGATACATGTAGTGTATATGTGTGCTCCACCCCTGTGTGTGTCTTCACCCTCACAGCCGTCTGGACCTGGGCATACAGAGCTGCAGCAGCCTCCTTTCTCCTGGGCTTTCAGATCCAGCTCACTGTATTTTCCCCCAAACAAAAACCAAAGAGGATGATGCATTGCAATGATAGTGTTAAGGTTTTAGTTAAAAATTATGCTCTGTGCAAGCATAAGGTTGCTGGTTATTTATTTAGACACAGGCATTTGATGAAAGTAGGTTGAAAATCTGTATTTTATTAATGTCTTTTTGGGAGGAAAGAGATAGACCATAGTCTTGGAAGTGACACCAGTGATTCTGTGGCAAAAACCCCATTTTACACAAAGCATATAAACTGGGGTTGAATCCACCTCATTTAATTTTATTTAAATCCTAGTTAAAGGATCTTCTTTGCGGTCTCCAGATTATGGAGTTTCTTTAGGGTGGGTGGAATCATCCTCTCCTTCCCTTGTTTACCATGGTAGCTCCAACAAATCAGCTGATTTTTAAAGACCTAAATTTGTAATCAATGGCCCCATTAGAAACTAGATACAGAGTGAAGTTAATCGCCAATAAGTAGTCTATAGAGTTTAAAGAATAACAACATAAAATACTATGAAAATAATATGTATCTTCCTCTTTTCCTGAATAAATGCATTCAAAAAGAGATGTTATTAATAAAACCAAAATCAAAACACCCTGAATAACATGCTTTAACTCTTGGTCAGCCACGAAGCAGTTAAGTTGGACTAGATGATCACTGCAGGCCCCTTCCAACTGAAAATACTCTATCCAAAAAGCCAAACCTCAAAACCAGTAAGAATGCTTTCTTCCATGCAAATAATCTGAGATATACTGCTATAGAATTTATACTGTTTATATCTTCTGAGGTATTAGAGCCTGACACATACCACCCTGGAAAAACATCACAGAATTCTTTCCCAAAGGCAAGCTTCACTTCAATATTAGCTTTTGACCCTACTACTACTTTCAGAATGCTGTCATGATTTAATATTCTTTTAGTCTGCTTATTTTCTCTTCTCCCCTAATTTATTCCAACTGATTCTCAAGTCACAATTGGTTTTAGCTGCAGTTAGTTCTTGCTTTTAGTGCTGTTCCCATCCCTTCATTTCTATTTTTTCACAGGATCATGGTCATACTTAAAGTTCTAGCCAGTTTTCTTGTTTTCAGTCCTAACTTCATAAATGCTGTTTGTGGTTTTCAGTGTACAGGTAATTGCCATGATTTTTAAATTATAATAATGCATTAACATCATTATATAATTTGCTGCAAACGGTTCTCACTGTGTCTCAATTGCTGAAGTTGTTAAAATCACATTAAAACAATTGTTCATAGACAATCATGGAGTAAATAAGATGCCCTTGCTAATGTCTGCAAATACATTTTATTTGCTTTCTTTAAGGCAAATTAGTATGAACACAGAAAGCACTTCCCTTATCTCTAGTGGAGGGAGATTGAAGTACTTTGTATTGATATTATGAAAATAACTCTAGGCAAAAATTACTCTTTTACCTCACTAAATGCTTTTCATTTTGGTCATCCTCACAGCTCCCCTTCCCCCCTACCTTTTTCCCATACTTCTGCATTTCCCCCTTGATTCTGCTGAGAAGCACCAAACAGATTCCTGACTCCATTGATGTTTTTCTTCATGCACAGGCTTTCAGATGTAAACACTTCAAGAAGAGCAAAGCTCACACAAAACATAAGTACCTGCACCTCATTGTGCCTAAAGAGGTAAATGGGAACAGAGGTGAGGTCTAGTGATGAATACACCTGTGCAAATTCTTTCATCTTCTACTACAAAGTCCATCTGCCACCATGAAGTGATCAGCTGAATAACTTACATTTGATTATATCATTCCTAAAATTTCAGGGGAAGGAAAAAAAAAGGGTAAAAAAAAAAGTATCTGGCATATAAAAAGGATTATATATAAAAAGTTCATTGATTTTCATTCTACTATTGTTTGAAAAAAAAATCTGATCCTACCTCTTCACAGGCAGTCCTGAAATCCATGTGCTATGACACAGCAAGTGATATTTGTCTAAAATGGAGAGAAAGATTTCATTAGAATGAAAAAGATATAGCAAAACATAAAAGTTATCTGTCTGAGACGAGCAATTGCACTTTTCTTTGCTAGGTCCAGTTATAGCCATTGCTTAAAAGGAGAAATGATCAAAGTTGCAACAGGATTAGGAAGATGTTAGAAGTTGTTCCTGGTTCTTATAAAGTACACAACCTGGTTTCACTGAATAGAATCAAAAGAATGCTTAGGTTCCCACCACCTCCTCCCTTTCACAGGACAGTCAAACATTTCTTATTGCAAGTGTAAATTTCTTTTTTTGTGTGTTTTTCAATTTTTGTTTCAAAAGTAAGAGTATACTCAAAAGTAACAAAAAAAGAGACAGTTAAGTGTTGGTCTTCAGAACACTCCCTCTCTTTGAAAAGAACATTTTTTTTCTTTTCTCCCCTAATTAAAAACCATCACGCGCCAGTACTTTTTGTCTCACATTTTATTAATGCACCTAATCTCTCTGCAGAAGCCGCTGCCATTTAACAGTGTGCTTACTTTGCAGAAATATTTATGATTTGAAAAACAAATGTTAGAAAAGTCAGGAATATGTGCGAGTGCTGGCAAAATGTCACACCAAATCCTGCAATTATTACTTTGCCTGGCCTTTACCTAAAGTGTATTCATCTTAATGCACACTTATGCATTCATTTATTTATGTCATAAAGCCACTGGAACAGGATGTTAGCAGAGGCTAATAACAGTGTCCTGCTGCTGGGTCTGCAATAAAAACACTCATGCATGAGTCAGTAACATTTTCAGGAAACACAAAACAGTCCTGGGCAAAACAGCAGTTTCATTCAATGGCTGGAAAAAAACCAATCCTGTAACAAAATTCTGTCCATCAAGTATTTTGTTGGTTTTTGTATTAATTATGTGCTTGCAATTATTTGTATAGGTATAGTACTCAAAGTTCCAACACAACATTTGCACCATTAGCCTAAGTTTAAAATAAAATTTAGAATTCCTCACATAGAACAAAAATTTAAGTCCTAATACTTACAATTAAACTTCTTAATAATAATAATATCTCCTCATTAAGTCTCTTGATTTATTTTGCTGCCCTGAATGCAGTTTTATTAAACAGCACACGTATGAGATTAAAGCCCTCTATTTATTGAGCTCTGCCCGGTTCACAGCCTGTGCTCTAGACTAATTTCTAGCAGAGATAGCCTAGGTTGGCTAGGTTACAATTCAGAAATTTAAAAAGGGCCCATCATCATTCCTTCCTTATCAGCTTTACAAGAGCAGTAAGATCCAATAAAGAACTGTGTCTGTAATTCTGCTCTCAAAATGCTCATAAAATCAAGGTCACTATTACAGTTTCAAAGATTTTCTCTCTGGGGGGGTCAGTCATTGTGTTACAGAGTATGCTTCCTCGTAATCTTTATGAACACTTTTTTCAGCTGAGTAAGCTGAAGTGGAAAAGAGACTTTGCTCACCTAGCCAAGTATTCTGAGGACTTCTTAGCCTTCTGGAACTACAAGAGATGTATCTTTGAAACATAAACTGAAGTAATGCACAGTGCTCTCCTTTCTTGGGCCCTGATTATGGCAAGTCACTAATTCCTACTGCAGTCAAAAGTTTATTCACTCGTGTTATGTTCTGCCTTATTAATAAAAGTTCTGCAAAGTTTGGGTAATTTTGGTTCCACAGTCAATGACAATTCCACTTTCACTCTCTTTTAGCTACTCTTGATCTAAACCTTGTCCAACCCTGGTAATTTCCACACCTCAGTATTACTGTTTTGTCTTCTTGTTGGTTTTTATGTATAATGCATTTATTTACTTATTATTAAATACTTGCATTATCACATAGAAAAAAAAAAGAACTTTTAACTGTAAAATATTGTCTAAAATGTAAAGCTGGAGCGACATAATTCTCAACACAAAAATCAAATTCATAGCAGAGAGTTTATGTATTTCTCAGGCAGGCAACATCTCAGTTACTTATCTCTGCAATATAGCTGCCACTGCTTCTGCTCCCCTGTATTTCCTACCGATTCTCATCTGCAGCTGCACAGAGAATGTAAGCCCATTATCAATGTTCTTTTTCTGACTATCAGCAATTTCATAACACTTGATACTTTACAAACAGCTCACAGAAGGTTTGATTACAAAGTGCAGTACCTCATAAATCATCTCAGAAATGTCATTGTTTCCAGCATTTATACCCCAAATAAACACTCTAGATAATTAAATTACAGGAATACATATCATGCATCATGCACAAATGTTGTATCTTATGCTGGTAAAAGCCCCAATGATTACTAATTGTCTCCTCCTGTAATACATGAAAAAAGGCAGAAAATATAAACCTAAGTAATTTCAAAAATAAAACATTTGTAAAATGACAAACTGTGAAACCCACTGCTTACAGATATCTGTGATAAGCTTCTGGCTAATCTCTGCAACCCCATCTCCAAATCACAGCCACTTGCACCTGAGCAACTTTCCAGCTCTCCTAGGAGCTTCCTTCATCCTGAATATTTGATTTTTTTTTTGCCCCTCCCCACCATTAGGTTGCTCTGGGACAAACTGTGCTTCAGAATGTGAGAAAGGAGCTGCCTGTGGCTTTGAATTGAGGAGGTGCAGAGGAAACAGCTTCAGGACAGAGCCTGGTTTGCAGGCACAGAGGGAGGCATGAACAGCATGTATCACTCAAAGAGAAAGGAAAACAGTGTCGCTTTCTCTAAAGGGGCCAGGAACCCCTGCAATCTAAGATATGTAAACAAGCAAGCTTTGCAAAGTTACTTGCTGTCCTTTCAACTTGACTTGCAATCTGCATCTCCTCCAAAACTGAGTCATCAGACCTATTTAGCTCACCTCTGCTGATGGATGTAAAAGGAATAGTGTGTGACAGACAGGTTGGGAAGAGACTTTGACACCCCCTTGGCAGGAAAAGCAGTTATTCAATGCTGAAGAAACATTTACCAAGCAGTATTATTATGCCATTTGTGCTCTAAAGGGAAATCAGTGGCTAAAATGTAACAGCAAAGATGAAGCCTATGGCAGCCCTCAGAGACAAAGCTTCATTTAGGATAATGCACTGAGCACTTGAGCTGTGCTCTGATCTTCTTACAATAAATCAGGTCATATTCCAGTAGTATAATAAATGTAATTTCACAAAGTACTTCCATGACTGAATACTTCAGTATACTTAATGAAATAAGATAGCAAACAAAAAGAAAATTTCTTGTGCACACAACAGCAAGAGACACCTTGTTAAGTGTAGGAAATGCCACAAGCCAAATGAAATACTATTGAAGTAAAAGGAGCAAACACTTCATTCTCAAGGTTACTGGTGCAAAGTAAGAATACAATACTGTATGCACAAATACCAAGTTTATGGAGAAATTATGCATTATCAAATGCAGTTTCATAGCATATGATATCACTGCAGCTTGTATATGTCTTATTTGATGGAGACAAATCACAAGAAATTCCTATTGTCTGAGAAATGTCTGAACTGCTAATGGGGAAAGAGACTAAAACCATACTTCAAAGGCACAAATCCCAGATCAGCAACTACTTATGATAATAGTTCACAACTAATGTTTGCCTTTCCAAGTTCTTCTGCCTCCGTTTTTGCCAACATATTGGCTCTACATTGTGAAAATGAATAAAGAAAATCATATCTGTCCTTATTGTGTATGTTAGGAAATTAAACATACATACCTTTGTAACTCTGCAAGGCCTTTTTTTTTTTAGCAATAATTAAACTTAAACCCCAAACCTTCTCTATAAATAGGGAAAGTAGATATAGAAATTATCTTTACATATAGCATAGCTAGTCCTTTGTGCTTTACAGGAAACAAAAATATTTGTGGAAAAAGAGAAACATTACTTCAAATCTAAATTCCATAAAGGCATTTTCATTCCATCGAGCTTGCCACAAAATGTTTGGTACTGGAAGAGTGGTCAGAGGCATGCAGACACCACAGTAAATCAAAGGAGAAGTTGAGTAACTACAGATTAATAAACCCTCATTCAGTTATTGCTTTCCAGCACGCTCGAATTATATTTTGTTTGAACACTGAGTTACTTATGTTCAGTTAACATAATGATTTTTAATAATTTACATATTGGACTCATTTGCTGAAAAATTTCTCGGCGAGTTGGCAAAAGACACTCTCCAGATTCAAGCACTTCCTCATACCTCCTCACAAAGTTCATTACATGAAGGGGGATCTGTATATCCATTGCACAGAATTACAGTTTTAATTAATTAATTTAAGTAGAAGGATGCTCACAAAGCTGGAGGACCCTTAGCTGTATGTACCTCAATCTATCTGGTAGTGCGAGGACTGAGATGAACTTTGGAATCAGCAAACCTGTGCAGTTCTTTGGCAGGGACGAAAATAATTACCTGACAAAGCTTTTTAACAAAATAACCACCTCTTAGCAAAGCTCATGCTTCAAAAGAATTGAAGTTGGCAATTAGTAGCTAACATGGTTTTAATGTTTTGTTCATTTTGTCTTGGTTAAAACAAGTATGGTATTTATATGCCAGTCATAATTTATTATTTTAGTGGCAAGCATATTTAATATGCAAGCCAACTTAATAATTCACTCTGTAAACAACAATTTTTCAGTAGTCAGTGATCCACAAGGCAATATTAACTGAATGAATGCATCTTGGACTTCTGTTTGTTTATTCAGTGCTGTTTGCATTAACAATTATCTAGTGTCCCCCAGAATAAACACCCACAAAATGACCTAACGACTCACCCAGTCTGTTCTGGATTGGCAAAAGAAAACTATTGCAAACAGCAAAATAAAAAAAACCCAAAACAGAACAACACAATTCAAAATCTTTAAGAAGGAAAAAGCAGTATTAGACGAGAATAATCTGAAAACTGTGATATTAAATGGCAATGGGCTGCTGCTGCATGTCTTTAAGTGAAATGTACTATGGCAAACTGGAGCATGAAAGTTTGGCTCTGGGTCAAAGTCTGGAATGCTGTTAGGAAAAAAATAAATCTTTTGTCTGGTCTCTCACTTTTCCAATGTTACCCTTTGGTGACTCAGTAGATGTGTCTAAATATAATTATGTACTTGATTTCAAAGAGGGTAGTGCACATGTCAGAGCCCAAGCTTGCACTAAATGTCTCCTTATTGTTCTCTGCTCTGGAGGCTGCATGAACTGTGACATGATTTGGATAATTTCTGAGTTTTGCCAAAATAACAGTGCCTTTTGTCAGAGATAAACAGAAATTCTTCTCTGACTATTTGGCACTGTAGTCTAGATTTTCTCTACATTGTCTCTCAACTCAAAATTTTTGTGTAGAAGACATACTGGCATTCCTCTGCCAAGGCAATTGTTTCACACTCAAATGTAAATTTCATGCCTCTGGCATTATGCCTAATGCTAATAATTCAGTGAGACTTTCCACATTACACTGCGTCTTTTGATTTCACTTAAGTTAAAACAAACAAGCCAAAAACATTGTACCAGTGTCCTAAAGGAGGTTAGAAAATAAATTAATGGTTGTAAACACTCAGGAAATATTTATTTGGGATTTTTATATCCTTTATAAACACCTGATAAATATATTTATACATGCATATATAAACATGTGTCAGGTCCAGAGTTAACTGCGGAAGTTCTTGATGAAAAAATAATAATTCACAGTGAAATTTTAAAAATCTGTATATCCTGCTTAAGAAAAATCAAAATAAACGTGCAATGAATAATGAAAATTGAAACCAGATTAAGTGAAGAAAGGACATGATATCAGATTTAGTACAGATGATGTTCATTGAATCCAAGTAATATGAATATGTTTTATGCTCAGTTTACAAGATTATGAAGAAGCACATATTTCAATTTTTTCAATTGACAAAAATTTTTCCCATATACCACGGAAAATGCAAACCAGGATTTTCCAATAGATCCAACATTATTTCTGCTCATTTGATACAGTTTGAATCGCAAACGCCAGTATGTCTTGATAGAGCTTGAAATAAAAAGGTAAGAATAACTGAAAGAAATGACAAGTTTCTATTCTCAGAGAAATTCAGATGTTTCATTAAATTCAATGAAAACAATACAAATAAGACATTTTTAATTGCCCCAGGAAAAAAAAATCCAAATTTCATTTGAAATTTCATTACCAAACCAATACTTCATTATGACCTTTTCTTATTTTGATGGGGTTGAAATTATTTGACTAAGGTCAAAACATTTTCAGCCTGTTTTATCATTAGGTTTTATGAAATTATTCCTATCACTAAAAAGAATATTCCTATTTTATATTCACAATATCAAAAAACTGTCTCTATTATATTACCAACTTATGTATCATGATGTAACACATTTGTAATGGCACTAGACCTTACCAGCCCTTTCCACTGAGATGGTAACAGAAATCACAGCAGCCCACTAAAATAACTGGCATAATTTCTCTCAGTGAATATTTTCATATTGTTATTTGGAGTTTGCTTTCTACTTAGAAATTGGCACCATCACCAGTTTTGCAACTGCAGTCAGTTTCTTTGCTGAAATTGAATTGGGCTATATCAGAGATTAAAAGGTTTAGGTAATATGACTGGAAGCTACCAAAGAAGATGGGCAGAGAGGCAGTTTGAGAATCTACGGGAGAAAACTGAGTCAGTGCAAGCTGGAAAAACAGAAGAAATTTGGTACTTCTTTTTGGTAAACAACACTCTTTGCAGAGACATTGAACTCAAATGACTACACTCTGGTATCAGAATCACCTAGGTAAAACATGAGAGAACAAAAAAAATTGGACATTGTAAGAGCAAGACCAGATTTCTTATTTAAAGGGGACTAAGGCATCCCTGTGTTGCACTGCTGCTTAGACAAACTGTTGATGTTTACTGTGTCAGGTCACTGATCCTTGAATGCTGCTGATTTTCTTCACTGCAATTTCATCCTTCCTTTCTTCTATAAAATATGAACTTACAGATTTTCCATAAATAATCAAGTCAATAACAAAAAAATCAATTCATATAAATATTTAAATCAATGTGATTAACTGACCATTTGACAGATTTAGAATTAAGTCTGAACTGCAACTTAGTTTCTAGTACCAGGTCCTGTAATCCACAGCAGTATTCCTGTTTGAGAATTCCTGTCACAATAAGCATGCACGCAATTCCAGTGGTCACTATTAAAAACTATGCATTTGTTTTGTCATCTCTGGGATGTCATAGCTACAGCAGAGAGACAGACCAAGGTTTATTGCAGTTGCTGCTACAGTCTTGCCTTATCTGCAAAGTCACTTATAAAGGCTACCAGTAAACAAAACACTTCCTCAGGTTAAGGTAAAAAATCCAAACAAACAAACAAACAAAAAATCCCCAAACAGTAACCTATTTCAAAGAGTTGCCAGTAAAGGAAGGAGGAATTATACAGTATATGAACTAGGAAATTCTAGCAAAGAGAGATACATAATCATTGTTTGCATAGTCTTTACCACATTTCCCTTTTTTTTTTTTTTCAGAGCAGATGCTTCTATATAGAAGAATTCAGTACTTATAGAAAACAAATACCAACAACTTGGCTCAAAATTAATCAACATAATTAGATCTTCCACTTGAGTTTTATATGATTGCAGCAAAAGCCTCTTTAACTACTCTGGAATCCAGAAAGCAGGAATTTGTAGCAATGCTGTTGTAATATCATCAAGTCAAGTTTATTTACCATCAAACTGTTCCTGCAGTAGTACATTGTCAAAATGTATAAAAAGGGAACTTGAGATATGCAAAATATGCCACATAGGAAAACACAGCACTTAAAGCACTGTAAAATTTCAACAAACAAAGTTAAGTAGCCAGTGAAAAATACTTTACAGCTAATTAGAAAATATCCCTGTGAAAGCAGCACCCCTCACTGAAAATCCTCTTCTGTGGAAGTGGATTGGAATGGGACTGCGAAATGGTCATCCCAGCTGTCCACACATCCCTATCCTGCAGCGCGTTAATCCTGCTACAGGGCCATCACAACAAGTCAGAAAAAAACCCACCAACTACAATGTGCTCCACTTTTAGAAACAGAGGTTGATTCAGACAAACACTGGCTAGTGGTAAACTGCTGATCCAGGAACACTGAGATCCAGGAACACAATGAAACCTGTGCAGGACAGGCATGGGTCGAGAGCTGAAAGTAGCAGCCCTATTTAATCGGATGGCAATTACTCATTTTGGTTATCACATTTTCTGTATGATTAACTACTGTTCAGATTAGGTTTTACTTAATGCATTCTTGAGCTCACTGAAAGCCAAGATGGCAAACACTGAAAATCATAAGGATTTTTCTTTGCAAAACCTTGGACACATTCATGATGCAAGGTAACTGTGAGGTGGGACTAATATCACTAATTCCTTCTATGATTGTCTTTCACATGCCACTAAATGTAGATGAAGAAAGATAATGAGAACCTGAATGTACAGTCAAGCAGACTGGAAGATGCTGAAGTCATGATGAAAAGGTGTTATCAGGAGTAAAGTGAAAAGAATGTGGAAGGGATCTAAAACTTGGTAAGTCAGCAGAAAGGGGTCAGGG
Organism: Corvus cornix cornix; assembly: GCF_000738735.6. Classification (NCBI taxonomy): domain Eukaryota; kingdom Metazoa; phylum Chordata; class Aves; order Passeriformes; family Corvidae; genus Corvus; species Corvus cornix. The sequence goes on along the minus strand of NC_046333.1, from coordinate 112,728,921 downwards.
CACATTAAACTGAGGAAGCTTTTGCACCTTGGGCAAGTTGAGGGATGAGGAAAAAGAAGACAACCTTCAGGACATTGCTTTGAAGGTTTGTAGACACCATATAAAACTTGATTCCAAGGAAATGCGCCCAAAATCAGACCCAAATTCCACAGGCACGGTAGTGTTATGCCAGTTTTTCTGTACAGAATAAAAAAATTAAGGAATGTCAGCAAATTCATTGTCTCTGTTGCTAAGATGCTTGTATGGACTCTCATATGGATTTAGTCCATGACAAGTAATACGCTCCAAAACAGCAGGCTATGTGACTCAGGAATTAGTAAAAGGATCATTTTTAATAGCCAGTTTTCTCCCAGCCACTCTCCTCCATAGCAAAAAGCAGTTAAAAAAACATGGATGTAGACTGTTTTATGCAATTACCTTAATGTCAGAAGTCAGCTTCATTGATAATGATAAACATGATCTAGGAACTTCCTGTTTTAGAAACTCACAAAAAGTGGCAGAACATTACAGCCAGTACACTAGCTCAAGTGAGTGTTCTGAAGTGTCTGTCCCTGAGAGTACCAGAAGATACCTCATTATGGGTTACTTTTTACATGAACTTTTTTTAAAAGTCAGTTCCAGTAGAGAATTTAGATTGTGAATGTGTAGCTGAAACAGAGTCATACTGCATACACAAGGATGATTTAAATTTGCATACCTTCGTTTAATTCAAGTATTTTCCAATGTTTAACTTATCTGAAAGATTTTAAACGTAAGTCTTGAACCAAATGGGACTCAAATTTCAAAAATTCCAATTATATCGCCAAAATTCACCAGTATAGTAGATGAATATCTATATTGGTGAACTAAAGAGTACCAAAGGACTTCTCCACTTCAGACACAGTCACTGAAGCAAAGCAGGAGTTTTGCTCTTCCTTCTTGCTTTCCAGGTCTTTCAGGCAAGAGAGTAGAGGAGAGGACAGACTTCAGGTCACAATTTCTTTATTCACTTTAAAATCTATTTTAGGGAATGGAAAGGTTATAGTTTAAAGACTCCATCCCCTTATCCTGTGGGGAACTAGAGGAAGGTATAGGGTTCTTTTTCAGCATACATTTTCCCCCAAGGTAATGGGAGTAGGAGAAAAATTTGAGACAAAGAGAGAGTGAGACTTGGTTAATAAAAGTAACACAGCAACACAGAGCCAGTCCAACAAGACTGATGAAAGAGGAAAAAGCATCAAACAGGAAAAACATGATAGAAAAGGGAAGAGGTAGTTAATAAGAGCAATGAAAGAAAAAATGTGAAGAAGGGGAAAACAGAAACATATTTAAAACTCATTTCATTTCACCATTACACATTTTTATGTGATAAGATAAATTTTGTTACTTTTTTTTATCAATAGTATTCCATGTGTTAATTATGACTGGTAAACTGAAGGAAAGTACTTGGGTTATTATGGAAGAACCTAACTTCTTTACACATCGTTTTCTTCTCCCCCTCTCTCCTTCCTCCCAGCAGACTTGGATAACAAAAGATAGAAATTGGAAAAAGAGAAATATATGTAAATCTTAGGGATAAGCTGATTATAAGCAATAATATTAAGGAAAGAGGGTCAGAGATGCATTAAGAAATAATTCCCCTGCATTTTTAGTCACATGGCTATGGTAACTGGGCATTATTCCAGAAATCTTTACACAAGATTACCAGAACTATCAAAGTTCATCACTTGTGACATGCCTACTGAAAACAAATTACTTCAATGCAGTTTTGGGTACCATCTAAATCACAATTGCTTAAAAGCATTCTTTATCATTCTAGAAATATTAAAGCGAAAGAGAGATATGCAATGAGAACAAGCTCTGTACAGAAGACCAGTGACACACTGAATTAAAGCAAATTAAGTCAATGTTAGCACAAGACACTGATGGAGGAAATGAATATGGAGGAAATGAATATGTGGGGCTGTATGGCATGTTTGAGGATCTGAGATTTGGCAAACCTTTCACAAAGGAATGATTAAGGCACGAAGCTCAGCTAAATTAGGATCATGCAGTGGAACAAAATACTATTTTTAGAATCTGTTGACGACCACATAGCCCAGGGAAAAGACTGGCCTCTTGCTTTCAGGGTAAGTGACAGCAATGACATCAGGGTAAATTACAAGGGCATACTGAGAGTATACAGCAGACAAGTTAAATCTGAGACATATACATGGCAATGGGAAATGATGGCTTAGCAGAAGTTCTGTAAGCTTAATTTCAAGGATGCTGCTACTCAGAGAATCCAAAATATATGTTCTTTTCCCACTTAATAAACATGCCCGAATAAAAATTAGCCTAAGAAATCTTGTTATCATACACCTTTATCTGAGCTTGAAACTTTATCAGGAAAAAAAATTGTGAAGAATAATGTACTGACATTGAGAGGGCATCTTTTCTGATGGCTCTAACTTCAAAAGTATTTTCTAATGCTTGCCTGTGATACTTGATAATAATTTAAAATTATTCTTCATAAAGCATAGCTGACTGAGCCTGATTTAAAATTAGGTGAAAACTAAAATGCTAAAGAAGATATTAGAGAGTTTTGCACTCTTTGGGAAATGTTTCTCTTTTGAAAATTAAGATTTTTTTTGTGTGTGTGTTGCTGATATTACCTCTCCTAGCAACAGCACAACTTCCAGGTTCTTCAGTTCTTCATGGTTTAACAGCCATTAAATTCTGCTTAAAAAAATGGTTCTCTCCATGAGAAATATTTAAGCTTCCTGCTGTTTAAACTAGTCAAGTTCCTCTTTTTTTGATTCTTTTTCTGAATACTGCATGTCTTCTGTAAAAGTAGCAGCAGTTTTCAAGCAGCAATTTTAACAATCATTAAAAGTCAACCTATAAAATATCATGAGAGTCTGGAAGTACTGCTGTGAGAATTTGTAACCTACCACTCGAACATCAGCATGATTTGGGAAAGATGATAAGGACTGAAAAGTAGTAAATATCCATCAAGGTTTACAGTTATTTTGGATTCTTACAATGTGGTAGAAGAAACTGAAGAAAGAGAACATCTGTTAAAAACCTGGGAGAAAAAACTTTCATGATTAGTTTTTAATAGTTCAAAAGAAAAAAAATCATCCGTACCATGCAGTCTCACAGTCTTCTACTTGCTCCTCTGACTTTTAAAAGAGACTGTCTTGGGGAAAACCAACTGATAAACAATCTGCTGTGATAACTGCAGCATAATGTTTGAGAAAACAATGCATGCTACCTTCTTGATCTTGGTGTACCTAAACTTACTGAAAAGCAGTGTTTCCTCTACTTTCAAAAACAAACCCCTCATAATGTGATGGGGTCATGAAACTGATCATGCCAGTCCTTGCAGGGATTGTGATAATTGTCTTCATGAAGTCTGAAACAGCCAAATACCCAAGACTTTCCTTTATAGACTATCATTTCAAGTCAGCTTAAAAAAATTAAAAGAGGAAGGCAAGTGCCACTGTAGTTTTGAGCAAACTTCAGTTCTGTTCAATATTCTCTAGTAAAACCCTGTGAATAGCCTATAAATAACTGCCTATCTGGATTTCCTTTAAAAAAACAAACCCACTTTATATGACCTGGGATCTAAAGCATATACTTCTAACTTTCCAATTTATTGAGCTGGGCATCTCCCCTTCTGTATTCTCCCTCTATTCTTGATGCACCTGACTGGTTAGGGTGAAGTGAGGTCATATGAACACACATATGAACATCTTATTTGAAGAAGGGTTTATCAAAGGCTTTAGAATACTCTTTGAAAATTATTACATCCTACTACTGAACCCATCTATTAATAAAGAAACAACATCTAGCAACTTTTCTTCAACAAATTATTTATTATAAACATAATAGGGAGTCCTTCTTAACTTAGCAGACTAGTCCTGCTTGAGGCTTGAGAGTAGTGTTCTGGATAAGATTTTTAAAGAGGACCCTAGCACAGCAATGAACCCTTCAAAAATGGTTTAAGATTTGCCATTCCAATGAACCTTTTGGTTCTCCTTCATAAGAGCAGGGCAGGAAGATAAAACTTGTATTTTCAGACCTTCCTCAACAGAACAGTGGAGCTTATGTTCTCTCTTAGGTTTCAGATTATGTTTAGCTAGACAATACTCCTTCTGTTCAAATGGGATGAAGACAATGTCTGTGCTCTGGTCTTGTGGGATCTTTCTATATGGGCATGAATAATAATGTAAAAATGTTACTCTAATAATAATAATAAAAAAATTAGTATCAGTGTATACAGTAGGGTGCTATGTTTGGCCAAGGAACTATCCCATCATTATAAAGTCTAAATAACAGGCTAAAATTTCTAGACAGAGTTCCAGTATTGGGGGGTTTTTTCAGTCTCTTTCTGTATATTTGACAACACTCAGTTGCCTTAGGAATTCCTCTGCCCCTGGACTAGTAGCCTGTAAGACTTCAGATACCAACCTTGCAGTAGCCACTGCAAAAACACATTATGCTGTCCAGGTTATTAGATCACCTTCACTCCCTGTGCGTATCTCCCACCACTCCATCCAGAAGCCTGTTCTGATATGGCTTCAGAACACCTTTTCCCATTTCTTGGGGAAGCAGCTGTCATGTTCCCCAAATGTGTTCACCCAAAGCCACTTCTACACAACAATCAGTCAGGCAGGTTGTGGTTGAAGAAAAACAGAGGAGGAAAAGAAAAAACTCCTATTCTGAGAACTTTTTTAATGTGATACAGCTCCTCCTGCTTTTAAGACAAGAATTTAGCAAAGGTCCCTTCTTTCCTTCCTGCCTTCCTCCCTGCCTTCCTAACAGCTTTATGAAGCTACCACTTATAAATTCTCATTTTTAAAGTTAGGAACAAATTTTAAAATCTTGCTGAACTGAGGCTTCACATCCACTAAGACTGAAGTTGAATTTTCATCTCCCTATGTGTAAAAACTAACTTCCAGAAGTAACAGATTCAATAAGGCTTCTTGAATTAATGGTAATAGTTCACTTGCATTTTTGAACATGTAATTAAAAAAGAAATGTTACCAATGAGTTATATAAAGATATCACATGGCATCTGTTTCAGAATAACAAGAAACCCTTTAAATTTAAGTAATCTGAAATAGTCCACATGAACAACATCAAATAAAAATCCTGACATACACTATTATAACCATTACTGAGAAGTCTCAGGGAGGAGATTTTCATATTCACAAGTCTGCATAGTATAACTCAGTTGGTCCTGAACCACACTGATACATAAAAAAAAAAAAAAAAAATCGAAATCTAAAATTTAACTTTTTAAAAATTGGTTATCTAGAGACTGCTTCTTATACTTTCCTTTCTTGTGTTGCTGTTTTGTGGTCTTCTTTTACCCTTATGGATGACAGAAAGAAATAAAAAGGTGAATTCCAGGTCAGAGATACTTTACTAGCCTCTATTGATGGGGTGAGATTATTGGCAGAGACTGCAGGAATTTTCAGTCTTTTGTAAAGGACCACATGCTGTAATTCCTTTGGACTTCAATGAAGTTTACCATGTGGCATCTCCTTTATGATCTTTGCTTAGCTTCCATTTTCAGCAGAGGCCATTTAAAAAAACAAACTACACAACAAGAACAAAAACTGAACATACTATTTGAATTATTTTATCACCCAGTATATGCGGACCATGATGAAGCTGCAACTAATCTGTATGTTAGGTGAAAATGAACTGCATTTTCCATACTAAGTTTGACTTTTAAGTTCCTTGGGGAAAGCAGTCATGAATTGCACTAAATTGCATAGAGCTAAGAATACCAAGAAGTTGATAATTAATAATAAATACATAAAATATCTGCACTAATTTATCATTTTCATTTCTAATCTTTTGCTTGTGACATCTTACCATCTCCACATCCCCATTATTATCCATATTAGTATTTTTAAATTTTTATGTCTCACTCCTTATCTTTTTACAAATTATATTAGCCCTTGGTTTTAATTTATGCTGGAGTTCCTCCCAAACTCAATTTCCTTCTATTTATATCTGAAAGTTATGTAAGGAAGTTGGATGTGGCATACTTAGTAAGGCTCAACTGCTTCCATTCTTGTATTACACTATTAGAAATGTCTTAGGGTATTCAAAATATTCAAAATATTCAAAAACTTGGACTGAAAGAATTTGCTGTAAGACTCCAGCTTCAAGTCCCATAGCTTTCTCCTTTCTAAATTCTAAAGATGAGGTATCACATTTATCATCTTTTAGAAAATTGTAGGTCATTTAATCTAGTATACCAGAGACCTGCCTGAACATTTTTTTTCTTTTTCCTCTTAATATTCGAGATAAAATAATCATTTTCCAATAAAAGGTAGGTCAAAACTAGAAAACAAAATTACACTGGAATAATACCGCAGAGTCTCTTTCCGAAATCCTAAAGAAAGAAAAAAATTGACTAATTTATGTACTTACAGAGTGATGCAAGCTAACTTGGACCAAATACAAGTGGGTAGAATTTTGAAAGCTCCCTGTAAAATGCTGAAAAGTTCTGCTACAGAAAGGGAGGAAAACCCACAAAAGTTTAAGTGATACACTGTAGTCAGCTTTATATTGTGGAAAATAATGTGTTTCTCAATATTCATCTTATTTGATGGATGAGCTCTGTCCAGGATGAAACCTATTGTTCATGGATTTTTTTTTTTAACATGACGTAATTTCTTAAATAAATGCACACTTGCCATATATTAGCGCATTTGAATTTAGGAAATTCTCCAAATTCTTCATTTTCTACAACCTTATTTTGAAAACAATGCAGGTAATTCTTAGCAGGTGACCTCTTACTCTGACAGATCATGCAGAAAGCTGACTGTGATTTAAACAACGCAACAGGTTTGAGAAATTGCTCTCATGCTTTTAAAGTCAGAAATATAGTGATGCTTCAACCCCACTACACTCTGTGCTCTGCAATCGCCCAGGTAGCTCCATTCAGAGACACTGTTCTAAAATATAGAACAAAGGATCTCAGAAATGTGTCCTACTTTGAGATTAGAATTCAGAGGGCCATTAAATTAAAGCATTGACTAATACCTTTTCCTTTCCTCTTTACTGCCTCTCCTTTCACATTTCATGAAACCATGTCAGGACTAGCCTGCTGAAGCAGAATTAGAATTCCTGAGAGAAGATCTGAACTGTTTAAATGTTAAACATGTCAGTGTGTGACAGAGCCACACTTCTGCTCTACAGCAATAAGTAGTACAAGGTCTATCTCTCTCTTCTCGATCCTCGGGTGAAAAGAAAAATTGATGTCAGTCACATTCAGCAGGTACCTACCTACTGTATCTTACCCTGCCAGTCCAGACAGAAATTAAGTGCTGCAAGACCATTCATAGTCTCTGAAACTGCAAAGGTAGGTATAGTACAAAAATTGAACAAAATACATACAGCTCTTGTATATTAAAAGCCTTTTGAAAAAGTCATTAAGAGACATCATGGGCTTTTCTTCAGAATTCTCTTGATAATACAGCCAATTATGGAAAAAATTAGAGAAAAAAGTCAATATACACAGTTTAACACAAAAATCATTCTATTATTTAGAACGTTTTTGCAGTGGCTACTGTGGAGTTCAGTCAGTCAGTGATGAGCTCGAATGCAAGTTAATATGCAGTAAAGAATATCTTCCTTTTCCTGTTCACTCTTCCTTCACAAAATAAATTCCAAATCATTAAATAGAAACACCTATCTGCATGTAACATTTAGCTTCAAAATCCCAATTCCAAAAGGCACGAACGGCTGGCACAGAAGTATCTCAGGACATATCTTCAGTTGCACTGAACAACATTAGAATGAACAATGCATTTTGATGCATATCAGAAACAGATAATGTAGATAATTTGCTGCTGCTTTCAGTGTCCTAATGTTAACTCACAGCCATCTAACCAAAAGGCCACCTGCTCTGCCACTGTAAGATAAATAGCTCATTTAAGATTAGCAATAATCTACTTGCTTTCATCTGCTGTAGATAAAAGAGAATCAGTAAAGAAAATTAAACACAGCAGGATTTCGTTCAGGTTTAGCCCAACTTTTCAGTCATGAAAAGCCATTAATTCAGCTGGGTTTTAATAAAAACCTTGGGGTCAGATCATTGTCACAAGACACAGGTGTGCTGGCCCTCCTTTGGCTCTCACTGTCCTCTAACTCCTCAGAACATGGACAATGCAGGAAAATGGCTGATCCAGAGCTTAAAACAAAGCTCTGCAACCCCAACAATCACCACCTTTCTACACTCTCAGATTCATACAGAGGATGATCAAAGTCATGGGGGTGGAAGAAGGTGTTTAAAGAGGGATAGAGGGGGCCACACCAAGGCACCACTCATGTGCCACCAAGGCTACCCCTTTCCTCTTGGCAGTGGAGGACATATTAACCCTACCTAAGCTGGTGCACAAGGAGCATGCGTGAGCTGAAAGACTCAACAGATGGATCCAGTTAATTTCGAGTAGCTGGACCCAACCACAACACAAAACAACATATGTTTGTACAGTTTTCTTATGGAATTAATTTCTGTATGCTCCCTGTAAGAAACTAAACAGTTCGCTACTCCTTCTTTACTCAATAAAAAAAAAAACCAAATAGTATTTAAATTGTACTTAGTAATTACAGACTTTATTTAATTTATTTTTGCTATGCCATACAGTTTGCTCCAAACCCATAATTTAATAGTTACCCTTTTCATTATGGGTATCATATATGCCATAAAATTTAAAATATTGCTGCAGCAGAAATTATGGCTACAATTATGGAGGAAGACTCAGTGCCTTCAGCAACAGCATAATATAAATGCTGCATAATAATTCCATTTCCCATCCAAATGTTCTCTCAGATTAATTTACACAAGCACATTGCACTTTTCCTCACGTGCCACCAACTCAGAGTCACTCTAGAGGGATAGATAATCGCTTTTTAAACTCAGTTTTGTGCCACTGTTTGGGGTGAGACTTTCTTATTGAGATGCAATGACTGTTCTAACAACTGTTGCACAAGTGACTAGATGACAAGTTGTTTCTATGGAAAAGTTGACTTCTATGACCACTGTTACAAAAATTTTGCATCAGCAACATGAAGAAAAATGGTTTCACAAATGAAAACTTACATGAGGCAACTGCAATATGCTGACCAATTTCACTGGGTAAGGCCTGTCTTAAAGTTCTGTATTGCAATCTTTAACACTAATTTTCAAAGGAGTGGGCAGATATTTATTTTTATATATTCAGATCTCTATAAGCAGTAAGATTTACTCTGAATATGGAAAGGATTAAATACATCTTAAGTATTATAGGCTGTTGAATGCTTTGAAATAATATTATTTTGGTAATGACTACATTTCATCATTTTCTGTCCATTTTATGAAATCAGATGAAGCTAAACAATGAAGACAAAATCTATAACTAAGTATCAAATATGTAAGAGAAAACCTACATAATTTACAAGTGAAACTGTTAACTAACTTGTCCCGTATTTTATTTCTTCTCACTTTTGTCTTTTCATGAATTCTGCACAAACCGACCCAATTCCAAGTATCTTCTACTATCACTAACTATGCCTTATTTGTTCAGTTTTGCAGATGAGATTTTGTCTCTGATGACTTGAGCAGAAATTCTTGCCATTGTATCTTCAAGGACACCAAGGACTTTAGGTTTCTCATAAGATTATTCTTGATTAACAAGAAGGTGTTGAGCCTAACTATAATTTCACACACTGGAACCTGTGACAGCACTAAGGAATCACCCCTGAAGTTCTGGTTCTGTAAAGACAGATCAGTGTTTTATACCATGGTACAGTCGTGATATTAAAGCCCACAGCTTCACTTACAGCAGCATTGAAAGAACACGTTACAGGGACCACTGTTGTGACAACAATCTTCTGCATTTGTCCTTCACTGTGTGACCAACATTCCGCTAGCACCAAAATCTACCCTCCTAGAAAGCATATCACAGTAAACACAACTAATGTCTTCACTTTACATAATTGACAGTCATGAGACTTCTTTTCACAGTAATTGATTGGGCACCTGTTACAACCCATCAAAAGAACCCTGCTCACTAAAATGTTTAAGCAGAAAGAACAAGTTCTGATTTTCAAAACAAAATGTAATTAATTAGGATTCAAGCAACGATGAAATGTTATAAAATTAAAACAAAATGCTTAAAAATTATCAATATTTTTAAATATACAAAAGTTAAGATTATGAAATGAAGAAATGGCAGAAAATAAATTACCTCATGTGAAGAAAAAAAACAGTATTTTGCATTTGTATGGCCACTAATGAGGATTCAACTTCCTTAAAATGATCTTTATAAGGGTTTATTTTTAAATTATAGGCTCACATATGCTTCTCTTTGGAGACTGAATGATTTCTATTTGGCTTTGAAATTCTTAAGAGTCTACTTCAGTCCCAAATTTAATAAACTGAACTCATTAAAAGGAGATTATCCTCATTTTTTTTAAATAAATGTGAATTGAAAAAATGTTCAAGTGACCCTTACGAACTGTGTTTTATCATCTATACTACAACGTTCATTTCAGGACCAAAACCAGGGAAATCTATCAGACATGTTTGAACTATATTTATATGTTAATGAAAAGAAGAAATTATTTCTACCTGCTTTTCCATTTCAGTTTTGGAGGCCAAATAGTTATGTTAGTTCAAGCAAGTTTTAGGTCAGCAAACAATGCTTTAGAACTGACTCTCAAACTTTTGTAATATTTCCATTATTGTCACTCTCTTTAATTAATAGTAACAAAATTATTAGGGGAGAAATGGTATAGAAGTAATCAGAAGGCCTCAACCATAGCAGACAAAAATAAAAGCTGTGGGGCTTGACAGCCCCCCCCAAAAAAAGTAATTGTCTCAAATTCCATCAGTCATATGATTATTATCCCAAATTACATTCATCTTATGATCATCACTGTCCAAAGGCACCAAAGCAGTACCTTTTCTTTTCACTTTTGGACCATAATCTGCTTTATCTGATTGTATGAGGGCCTCTCCTGTCCACCATGCTTTTCGAAGACCTTCTGTAAGTCAGTAGAGGCACTTTGATGACACCAGTTGCCTAATGGTTTGATACATAAATTGTATATGTTCTGGTCCTACCCCCTAAACAATCTCTTGTTTACAAAAAGGTTCTTCTTAGCTGAAACCACATTCTTTTCAAGTGTACAAGGAAGTTCCTCCATTTTTTTCTGCGAAATAACCTTTTTGAAAGCTCCTCAAGTCTTTTTCTCTTATTTTATTTTTCAGTAAGGAACAGATTGCACTTCACATGTGGGTGGGTTTTTTTGTTGTTGTTTTTGTTTTTTTTTTCTTTTCAATAAATTATTAGTCAAGGCACAATCAACCATAGCTACCACTTACAAGTAAGATGGTTATTAACTTCCTTCTGATCTCCCCAGTGGGCACCACTTTCTCCGGGCTAAGGAAAAGTTCATGATTGAATCTCTAGAGTATTTTCTAAAATTCTTAGTATGTACGCAATACCTGATGCATCTTCATATTACAGTTTTGCAACTATTTTTGATGGAGAAAGCTTTTAACTGGGATAAAAGCTCTGAAATATTGTAAACGTGAAAAGTTTATGAACTTTATTTTATTATAATAACATTTTAGCAGATATAAAAATAGTCAAGTGAGAGATATTCAATCCCATTCACTGCATTCTACTATCAGCAGAATTCATTGGGATTTTCCTCAATGAATAAAAACCCCAACATAATAGTCTTGATATTTATTTTTTATTCAGAATTTAATTTCCTGTCAGCCTTGTGTTTTTGCAAACTGCTTCAAACCTGATTCACACTATACAAAACTAGCAGTTTTTGATATGACTTACGAAATACTAGCATTAATCTAGGATTAATTTTTACTTTCATACAATTCCCTGGAACTTTTAAAGCTCTGAACTGAAAATGAAATTAAAAGGTTTTTTTTTTTTTGTTTTATCTACACCTACAGGTGTTTCAGTTCTTGAATACAGCTGTCTGCTGCTGCACACAATACATATTAACACCCTCACTACTAAGGGGAGGATGATAATTCTGAGCTTTAGAACAGAACATATACACCAGGTTATCCACTGTAATAAAAAAAACTACACAGAAAAAGCATGAGAATATGCAAGCAAATTTTAAAAGGCAGGTTTAGATAAATGCAGAAAATACAGTGCAACAGGATCGACTTCAGTAATATCTGTATATTGTGTCTAATGTATTATCAAGGTAGTCCTTGCCATGGGGAGGTAGAACACCCTCAGCACTGATCAATATTTGATAGGCTGCTGTGTCTGAATGGTTTCCCACCAAAATCAGTGCAGTATCAAACAGGAACAGCATTCTGGCAACATGTAAGAAACTGCTAAATGAGTGCCTAAAAGACAGACATGGAAGATTTTCTGCAGAGAGAGACTATAACTCACAATTTTTTTCCACGAGTAAGTTTTAAAGGTTTTAGAGACTCACTGAAAACATTATCTATATGACCGTGATTATATGCGCCTATTTTGGAATACATTTATATATATAACTCAAAACTCTAATGCTGGACTTAAATTTGACTTTACTGAAAATCTCATCAAGTTTGTATATTTCTCAACGATATTTTTTTTCTTTGATAAATATTAAAGGAATATACCAAAAAGAAGTTTTCCCTTACAGCAGAGTATATTTATCCACATGAGAAAGCACACCAAATAAATAAAAATGATAAGGTAAAGGTAACACATTTTATGTGTTAAAAGTTACTGAGGGTGCACCCCCACTCACACAATCATATCCATGATTAAGCCATCCTGTCACAGAAAGGAGAATAAATATGCGTTATTGTTCTATGTATCAATATCTCAATAAATGGACAGTATTGAACACAATGGTGCACTGATCCTAAGAGAGTAGGAAAGGTCAGGAGCTGCATTACTTTGTGTCTTACCTTCAAAAGAATCTCGCTGTATTTTTCACTCACTAATTTGTGAGAACGGATGAAGAACAAGCTTGGCCAGATTAGTACAGTGGTTTTGTGAACACACAGACATGTACACACACACGGTGTATTGTACAAACACAGCTGTCCCTGCACTGTTGTGGGTTGGAGGCTTGGGGTGGGGCAGGGATGTTGATGCTGTGACCTTCAGAGTTCTACAATATCTGAAATATCATTGACAATAATTAATTACTATGTACAGATTACTTCAGAGACTGGAGTGTGACTGTTCCCCAACACAAGCTACTAGTAAAGTTTTCATTGTAATTTTAGAAACAAGGCTCTTGGAGTAGCTGAAATTAGGTTTATCTAGATTACATTGCCAGTGGAGGATGGCTTGAGATAACTACAATAGAGGAGCATTTGTTCCATCCAATCTGTTCAAGCACTACAAAAGCCTCCTGTGGTCTACTGTTCATAGTTTTCGGTACAATACATCAAGGAAACAAACATGAAACAGATGGAGACAGTTCAGGGGACGGCAATAAGAATGATCTAACACCCAAAAAATATGACCTATAGACTGAAAATTTAAGTCCATCTAGCCCAGAAGAGAGACAAGGCAGCACATGCAGACATATACTTTAAAATATACACATATAAATACATATACACACGCAAACATGGAATTAATTCATAGTGAGGATGACTTAAGTTACACATGAGGAAGAATTTTCCAGGAGTAGAAACCATCCAGCAGTTCGCAGAAATCTACTAAGGAAGTTCTGGTTTTCTTTTCTAAGAACCCATTAAGTAAAAATATTCTAGGATTGGTTCAAATACAGCTGATCTCGTGCTCTAGGGAAGGATTGTACAGGATGATCTCTCAAAGTTTATTCTGACATGTTTTTCTAAATTACCATTTTTAAAAGCTAATTTTCATGTAAATTAAATTTCACCTTATATGCTTTTTATCTGCAGCAACAAAAATCAAATCCAGCATTATATTCACAAAAATGTGACTATGGATACATTAATTACACGTCAAATATTAATGCACTCTGTACAGTTTGGGCATGCAGATTTAACATTTAAACCAGAACTGCACTAGAGAAACAAATTAGTTGTGCTCCAAAATGTTGCATTTATACAATAAATGCAAAAGAAAAATTGAACTAGGAAGGTACAGAGCATTTTGAAAAGCAATTTAAAAGTATTAATACTTTGGCCATTAAAGCTACTGAAACAGGGTGCAGCCCAGACACCAGCTTCAAAACAGTTTCATTTACTATAAGCAAACACACAGATGTGTGAAAAGGAGAAATTTAAGCTTTAATTTCTATTCAGGTCATTTGGACTCATTTGTTCAGGTTATTTATTACTACTGGTGTTATGGACAATATTTAAAGTTGTCACTGACCATCTCTTTAAAGAAACATAAAATTGCTTGTATTGAACATCAGACCTTCAGTATGTGCTGAGTATTTCTTCTTGGCAGGGATAAGATGATTTCATTGATTTTTGGTTCCCTTTATGTCCCTTTTGTGTCCATTGTGACAAAGAACAGGAAAGTGCAGAGCAGCAAATGAATGATTGTTATGTGTAATTTCTAAATGGTGATGGTTACATTTCTGTTGTTTCATTCATATAAATAAGGGAAGACAGCTACAAAAAACAAGTCTTGAAGTCTTAAATACATTTCTAAGGTACTGCTCACTTTGTAGGAATTTTTTTAGAATTATTTTCGCAATGATAAACTATTTTATTAAGCCTCTGCCTATTATCTTTGGCTTAAGTGGTATTATAAAATGTACATTTAACAAAAATCTTACTCTTCATAAAATTGGCAGGCTTCCACCAGTGCCATGATTCGGATGCACAAGGGTACTCAAGTACAAGTAGTTTGCTAGCTACAAGCTGTAAATGTTATCCAAAAGACTAAAATTCACCCTTGAAAAAGGACTTTCACAGGGCATAGACATTGTGCTGACAGAATTTATCAGGGCTGAACTCCAGCAGAGATAATTCTTACTGTGATTCAGAAAAAATTCCATTACTGGAGCTGCAGAAGTTTTGCTGAGGAGCTGGCAATCATGCACTGGTAAAAAAAAGCACTGGAGGGAAAACATGTATTATGTCTGAAAAAAGCCTGCTTCGTGTGACATTCCAAATGTACAAATTATTCGTTTTATCACTAGTGTTTCATTAGTGATGATGATGACACATATTTTTTGTTAAGATATACAGGAATCTCAGTTCATATTTGCCATCATAAATTGCTCTAATTTACTGATTTAGACAGAAAGTTCCCATAGCCTGGAACAGACAGAAGTGCTCAAAGGGAAAATAAACCCATAAAATTATGAAACTGGTATCTCTAATTATGATCTCCCCTGAAAACATTTAACCTTCAAAACCAGCATGCCTGGATTATTTCCACTCATGATCTTTTCTTAGGAAATTGCATCTATAGAAAAAGATAATGATAAATAACACATTTGCTCCATTAAAAAAGAAACCTTTTTGTTCTAAATGAATGGCAAAAGTCCAGTAAGGAAAAGTCTATAATCATTGACCAAATGATTAAAAGCACATTAAATCTTGTACTCTGAAGACAATGTTTTAATTGAGAAAACTGGAGTGTAGAAATCCATTGAGGCATCAAAAGCATGGTAAGAGGGGGTTTTATATGCATCAAGCCAAGCATTATAATATCTTTGGCCCATATGATGGATGAACTGCTTCAAAGATGCAGAAGTCTAGAAGTCTCTGGGATCTGATATTATAATGAAACAACCCTCAAGATAAGAAAGAAAAATTTACGGCTGACATTTAAAAAGACTGAAAAGACAGAACCCATGGTGCAGAAGTTTAAAGAACAATGCAGCATGAAGTGTGGCTCCATCTGTACATTTATTTATAAATTAGTCCCTGTCCTCATAGGCCATGTGCAAAGTACACTTCTGTCATTGACAAAAATGTAAGTTTTTTGTAACCAGGGCCAAAATTTCATGGCTTTTTGCACACTTCAGATCAAAATAATTTCCACTTATTCTCCTACTCACAAAAGAAAGCAATACAGTAAACACACAGCTAAAAAGCTAAAAGTACTTATAATCCTGATAATGATCTAGTTTGCTGTAAGTTCCCACCTATTGGGGAAAATAATTAAAAAGAATAAAAGTAACCATTTCCTGTTTGTTTCCTACAGCAAAAAAGACCAGAAGACAGAAAAAAATTACTTTATTGAGGAAACAATTACTGGAGATGGTACATAGCTATGTAAGAAGTTTTAGTTGATTCAAATGTCAAAAATTACCATGTTTCCTCACACAGAATCATATGCAAATACCTGAGTAACAGCTGGATTACATAAATTCAGCATTTTCTGCATTTTTTTCTTGTATGGTAAATTCAGTGTATCTGTGATATATTAAATACATCCAGCAACTGGATGATCTGGAAGCCTCGATGTCAGCAGCACTTGTGCATACACTTGTGATATCTGGTTGTTCTACAAGTCTGCGCCTCCTTGAAGTGTCCATCATGCTGCCTTGAACACTGTAACTGGCAGTGCAAGCCTAGGGAACGTGCGCTGCAGGAGTCACTGCAATTTCCTGACACCCAGCAGTCCTTCAACTAGTGCTACACAGCTGGCAACAGATCTGCAAAACTCAGAGAAGCTCCTCAGATGTTGTCAGAAGGCTGAGAAATCTCCCAAAAATTTAAGCCAGAATATATTTAGTCTTTAAAGTATGAAAACGGTTGGTTTATCTTTCTGTAGGAAGGTAGAATTAAACTCTGGTGTGTCTCTCTAATGCTGTTGTACTTTTATTCTTCTGTTTAAGAAGATCTGGCTATCCTACTGCAGCATGAAACTACAAAAAAATGTTTACCCTCTCTTGAGCATGGAAATTCTTCAAAAGCAGTTTCCCACCTCTGACTGTGAAGGATGAAAACTGCTAGAGCACAATGGAAGTAATAATGAGTTCTCTGAAGTTAGACATGTCATGGTCACAGATGCAGGCTCTGCAATCTAATGAAAAAAAAAAAAGAAATTCATCTAGACAGTAGATTCCTATTGAATTTTTTCCATTGTCACCAGCTGTTTATTGTCATGCTACATTATGAATAAGTGAAAGATTTAAAAAGCTTCAGCATTTATTAAATTTCTAATTGGAATCACAGATAATTGAGATCTGAAACTACTTCAAGTCATTTTCTCTGATAAGCAAGCTCATCATAACATCCACAAAGAAGCTATTCAATAAATATGTATAAGCATTTGCTGAAGCAGAAAGCTGTTTCTCTCCACTCCATAGGAGTAAAAAGTTTTGGGTAGTTTCTTTAGTCCTAATTGGAGCTAAATCAATAGAGTCGGAAGTAAGCTGTCTGATCTGAGCCTGTACTGGTGCGCAGAGACAGATGTAAAACAAGAAAGAAATATGAAGTAGGAACATACCGTGAAATGGGCATGTTTCACAAACTCAAGGAAATTGAAAAGTTAGAACTATTTTCAACATAGTGTGTATAAAAATCACTAGTATGTCTCTATCCAGCACATGCAATAACTCATGCACAAACAGAATCATGTAATAAGCTGCGTTGGAAAGGATCCATGAGGATCATCAAGTCCTGGCCCTTCACAGGAGAGCCCCATGAATCACATTGTGTGCCTGAGAGTAGTTTCCAAACGCATTTAAACTCAGAGAGGCTTGGTGCTGTGACCACTTCTCTGGGGAGCCTATTTCAGCACCCAACCTTTTCCTGATATCCAACCTAAACCCTTCCCCATGCAGCTTCAGGCTGTTTTCAAAAGTAAAGAGATTGGTACTTGCCCTTCCACTTCTCTTCATGAGGATGTTGAAGACTGCAGTGAGGTCTCCCCAAAAGAAAAGAAACTGCACAGAAATTTTCTTGACAGAGGAGGAAATAAAGGTGTATATTCCTGACTGAGAGCTTACAAAATACAGCAGACAAAGTGATTTAGATATGCAGGATCCATTGGACTTGTACTGTAACTAGGACTCTGACCAACAGTCTCCCTTACATCTTTCAAACAAACAAGGACGTACATGCCCTACATATACTCTATACCAATATCCAGTATTATCAGACCTTCTGCAACAAGATTTGGGTATTGCCATATATGAATACCCTTACACTACAAAAATAATCAGTGATATTTAAAGCTATATTTTGCTTACTATTAATGAGTCATTATTTTGTTGTTGAGTAGCACTCTAAGACCTTGGAAGCAGTATCTGCTAAGTGTCTCCCACGGTGATGACTACCAATTTATTTTATTACTCTACTGCACAGATGTCCTTGTTTGAACTCAATCAACTCTCCATACTATCTCTCTTTCTTAAGTACAACTTAGACAATCAAAAGCAGGAACAAGAAAAGGAAATAAAGAAATAAGGAATCTTGCACTGTTACAGGCACCCTTTTGAGCAGCTGCCTGGATCTGAGATCCCATATTCAGAAGCTGAAGGATGAACAGGATTTTTGCAGGCAAGGCAGACCAAATGGCGAGCACACTACCAGGACATGAGGCAATGAGGTAAAGAACAAAATGCTGCAGGTAAAAGAAAAGGTAAATTCTGAGTTTCTAGATCTAGATAGCAACCTAGAGGCAAACTGGTGTGATTCGTTAGTAGAAAACTCAGATTCCTCTAAAAGGAATCTTCTTATTTTCTGTGTAATTTTCAAGCTTTCATATTTAAGCTTATGATTTTATTGCCCTTAGAGCTGAAAATATCCTCAGGGAAAACATTAGTCTGAAAGCATATTGAATTACAAGCATTTTAATATTAATCTGCTTTATTCATTATAGTTCCCCCATTCAAATGACTCTTGGTTGATGCAAAGCAATTCTGCCATTGACTCTCAAGAAAAATGACAGGGCACTTAATACTGACAGGTCTAAATCCCACTACCTGTCTGACCATAAAAACCTTGGGGACATAACCCAATATACCTAAATCCTACCAGTCTTCACTTTGCATATAGTTAATAGGGCTTAATTCTGGAACTGTCAGTCCAACTAAAGTAGACTAGATGATTTTCTGCACATTTTCAGGGTTGTCTGCTTTTTCTTCATGTTGCCTCCATGCAATGGGAAGCTTTGACTCATCCTTTATAACTAGGAATTTCCATACATTTAAAAAGATAAAAAGAAGACATCATGTATAAGAAAATAAGGAGGAACACACTTTCTCTCTGTCAGGCTGAATAGTACATATATTTTAGATATGTAGCATAATAATTTAATAACAGTAACAATAATTACTATTAGTAGTAGTATTAGTATTAATCATTACATGTACAGAAGTCAATTCTGACTTAGAAGCCAAACCTTTTCATCTTTCCTTTCAGTAGTTAAAGGGAAGGGGCCTATACAGATTTGCTTAAGCATTTTGTAGGTAGGCATTCAAAAGTATACAAAAAGGGAGAAGACTGGGATGGCAGCATTTCTAGGGCATACAAAAAAGAAGCTGTTTATTGTCTTTTTGTAGTATAATCTGCATAAAATGAACAGCCCATCTACTTTTTTCTGAAGTGGAGATGGAGAGAGAAGTAGTGTTAAAGAGGAACTGAGGTGCTGACAGTGAAGCTCCATTAATCTCTAAAGAACCAAGTTCATCTAAGTCAATTGTGGATAAACATTGTCCCATAGTGGAACAAATAACCTCAAATTATTCACCTGGTCCAACGGGTGCTTTTCCCTCTGATTTCTCTCTCTTCAAAGCTCTCAGTATTGTTTAGACATTGGTGAGGCAGCTCTAACATTTACAGTCGCATCAGTTTCAGTGTAGATGTATTGACCACAGTTTTCAATGGTGGTACAAATGGTTCTTTGTATTGATACACTCTATCAGGTTCTTTCCTGACGTTTAATCTCAGGAACAGTGAGATGAAAAGCATTTTTATAGAAACATGTTAAGACAAACACCATTAGTTCTTGATGAGCATAAATTAAAGTCATAGAACCATAAAATCATTTGCGTTGGAAAAGACTTCTAAGGTCATCATTAACCCAGCACTACTAAGTCCACTAATAATCCATGTCCCTAAGTGCCCCTGGAAAGGAAATTGTATCTTAGACTATGACTGTTTGTGGGGTTGTGTCAGCAATTTGCCAGTACAGGACAGCAGAGAATCTATCATCTAAGGCAGTCAAACATGGCCCAGCTACAGACAGGAGGGCTTGTAGCTGTGCTTTGCAGCACAACACCATGAGCAGAGCTGCAGAGCTCCCAGACTTAAGATGGTTCATGACAGTCAATTTCACAGTGTTAGACTGGCTCTTCTTGAAAAATATCATATGGACATGCTCTTGTCCATGTAGTACACTGTTGGAACCCTGAGTTCAGAGAACTTCAGTCTTTCAGTGCTGACAGGCAATGGTACCCAAAGCACACTGCATTTGACCTGAGGCCTTGGGAAAGGCCTCCCAAATTATGTGATAACACTGAGGTTGTTGCTGTGTAATTGAAGAGAAGTTTGTTGTATCACTGGGTGGAATATGTAGAGATGTAGAAAATTTAGGTTTCTGGTATATAGTAATATTCATGTAAAAAAACAGAGGATTTTGGGTGTAGGTTAGTTCTTCTTCTTTCTTCTTCCTTCTTCACAAGCCTGGGTGATCTGGTATTGGTTCAAAAAACCTGCAGTGCAGAACATGAATGATTAATTATTGGATTATAAGTAAAAATAAATTAGTTAACATTCCATAATTGGGTAATTTTGGGCTTTAAAGACCTTGAAAGGTAGCACTCGGGGGCCATTTTCACTTTGTTAACTTAGAGGCACATTCCGCGCAGCTGTGCCATAGATAAGATATAATAAACATCTGAGTCTGAAGAACAACTCTGCGTCTCTGCATTTCTGTCCAAACTCTGAGTAAAAGAGCTCACGAAACAGAGGCAAAGAAGAAAGGAACAGAAATGGAAAATTTAATAGTACACATATGCTTTCTGATTAAGGAAAATAAAAAGATAGGTTACTGGGTTTAGAATTGGATTCAGCTTCCTTTTCAATACAAACTTATATTGTGTTTTAAATGAAAACACTTAGATCTAACTTTATAATGAGAGAGCCAACATACATCTTCAGCTAACTCCAAACTCTGCCAGCAGAAGCAGGTAGAAAATAACCAACCTTCTTTCTGGGCAGTTCTTTCAGTGCCTGTTTGCTCAAGTTCTACGTTCACATATCCCTATTTTGACCAGGATGAGCAAACAGCCCCTGAGTTATATCCACGACATTTTCGGATCCAGCAATTAGAGCTGCTTGCAGGACACAGCCAGACAGAATTTCTCAGAAGATAGCAACCTGTGCAGATGCCATAATTCAGGTAATACTACCTACACAGACAGGTTTTTATGATGCAGCTGAAAAATTCACCTTGTATTGTGCAAAGCTCTTTTTCTTTTACTGACAAAAAAGCACACTTTATTATAGAAATCTATTGTCATTTCCAAACTGTAACATATTCTATGGCAGAAAAAAATTATGATGTTTATTCCAAATTTTGGAGATTTCAGGCTAAGCTTGCGAGGTGCCGTTGAACTTGGTTTATATTGACAGAATAAAGTTTTTGAACAGATACAATGGATTGCAGCTAAGCCTTAATAGTCTTAGTTTTGCCTATGGTAAAGACAGCTTGTAGGAAAAGCTTGAAATGACACTGGACTTTTAAAAATCACAAAAGAAAGACACATTAGGTGCCAGTAAAAAAGTTGATAAGAGAGAAAAACCCCCATCGGGGCTAGAAAAATATTTTCTGATGCAATGAGTTGAAGGACAATGGACACTCATGAGAAGAATAATAATTTTTAAAATAAAACCCATCAGTATATGAATATAAAGGCAGTTTTAAAGAATCATGACAGTTGCATGGTAACAAGAGCAATTAAATGAGATCTGAATACAGTGGGGCACAGGGAATTTAGAAAAATGAAAAAGATCAATGAAAAATGCTTTATTACTATATTGAAAAAGAGAAAAAGTAATTTTGATAGAGAATGTGAAAGAAACACAAATAATGGAGAATTATAATAGCTAGATAATCAAGAAAAAAGATAACAGGAAACTATTATGGAGGATCCAAATAATTAGTAAATAATTAACATAATGCAGATTATGAAAAATTAATTTAAAATTGGAATATATTTGTATGTATTAAATATAAACTGGAGAAGAATATCAGGAGACATAAAAAAAATGCAGTACAAAAAAGTCTAAGCAAAAGTAACATACTTAGAAAAAGACAAAAAAAAAAAAACCACAAAAAACACCCTTTGAGTAACTTTTCAGTGAAAAAGTTTGTAACTGGGATCAGATATGAAGAGCTGTAAAATCAAACATCATAACCTACTTGGACATATGAGGCCATTTAAAGAAATAAAATAACTTTAGGAAAAAAGAAGTGCTAAACTACAGCCCAACAGATTTAGAAAACCTGCCTGAAAAAGCCATTATCGTGCAGCATGTGGTTCTGAAGGAAAACAGAAATGTACAAATGAATTTGTGAGTGTAGTTTCAATGTAAATTCTTGGCAAAAAATGCTTGGCTTCAGTATTTCTAACTTTCTATCAGGTACATAATCATGGTAGGCTCAACTCCCTCTATGGTCAACAAAAAAGACAGCAGTAGTGAGTTCCCTCAGACCTTCTAAAAATATCTTCTAGAGATGTTTCTTCCACCATCAGGAACACAGCTGTTTATTAATGGAGGGACACCCTGGGTAAATAAAGTATGGTAAATAAAATGGCTGAATAGACAAAACATGATAGATCAAACTACATCTGCTTACTTGCATTTGGAAAAACAGAGGACAGGAAAGAAAAACACACTAATGATGCACAAATAATTTCAGTACGTGCCTCTCTGAAGACTTGAGG
This sequence comes from Corvus cornix cornix, assembly GCF_000738735.6. Taxonomy (NCBI): domain Eukaryota; kingdom Metazoa; phylum Chordata; class Aves; order Passeriformes; family Corvidae; genus Corvus; species Corvus cornix. The sequence goes on along the minus strand of NC_046333.1, from coordinate 112,706,097 downwards.
TACCATAGCATTTAGAACCATTGAACACAATATATGTGAGACATTGTGGGGAATCTGTACATCTCTGAAGAGGTGTGTGGGGAATCTATGAGTGCACAAGTATGTCTAAGATGAGTGAATGTTTTCCTTGCTTTGAAAATTATTCTCTCCCCCTAGAAGTCAGTAGCAATTCAATAGAAATTAAGTAATCCCTTTTCAAATAAATAACAGGAATATCAAGTAAATAATGAAATTACTTAATAGTAAACATCACCAGATATGAATTTCCAAGAAATTCATGGGTATAATGTACAGATATGCATCCCATGCAAATACTGTAGGGATAATTGTTACAGCGGGGATTACTGTAACACGCATATATCAAACCAGGAGTCCCGTGGAAAGCGAAGTATATATGGACAGATTCGTGGTAGATGTTTCAGAGATGTTTATTTCTCCAGCCGCATGGCCGGGGCTCAGCTCAGGAACTCTGCAGTCACGGGACCCCAGGGTCCTTGGCCACACAGGGGAACACAAAATAACCAATGGGAAATGAGGCTGACCAGGGGCAGGGAGACCCCGTGTCTCCCCCCCCAGGGCCCATCTCCCAGGGCTCCATGGCAGGGGAGGAGACCCCAACAGATAATAATCTTTAAAATGTAATAAATTATTGTATATTGCAGAAGTAGTAAATACAGGTAGTAAAAAACCTGGAAAGTGGAACTACAGTAAAAACACTCTTCTGATGAAATCCTACTATATTCTGTCTCAGAGATAATAACACTCATACTTTAAAGAGGATTATTCAAGCTGCCTTGAAACACCACACACGATCTTCATATTTCATAGTGAAAAAGGCTAATATAGGTAGGAAGCAGTACAGAAGAAGGTCACTAGCATGGTGAAGAAAGTTAAAGATCTTAGCTCCTGATAATAGTTACAGAAAATATTCTTACTTTTAACTGAGGAGATCTCTGTTAACATGAAAACAATTAAGAACAGCCTAAAGCTACAGAAACGTCTGATTTGTAATGAACACAGGCTTAGGTGTTTAGAAGTCCAGAATGAAACATGAAAACATAATAAATTGGAGACAGGATTCTATTAGCCTGCAGTATGAGGGAAGGTATAGAGGGGACCTAAGGTTAGAAAATTAACTTGACTCAAGTAAACACACACCTTAGAAATTACATTCCTTTGATATATACCAAATATATATGTCCTAAGTAAAAAATACTTAAAGGTATTCCTGCCTCAAACTACAAGGATAGACTAAAGTATTTAGAAATACCTTCTAGGAAATTATTGTCACAGTACTCTGGCAACAGGGGAATCAAAATTGAAAACAGTAAGAACTTAAATTTAAGCAGAATAATTCTTTAGTGTCAATTATCTGGTGTAAAATTTTGCTTGCTTTTATTCAGGGAAGATAAATATTTGCTTAAGTTAACCAGACCAAGAAAGACTTTTGTCTTCAACCACTAAAACTTCCTCATCAAGGAATATTACTATGGGCCAACTGCTTGCAGACATCCATTTTAAAATGCCTGACACAAAAGATACATTATGTACATACCAACCTCCTTAGTATCAGTGATGATCATCAACTTAATATTGTACCAAATCTGGGTTCTGATCAGTCAGCCTCTTCTTCCCCTTGTTTATAAGGCCATAGGCTGGCAACAAGTTCTCCTGCTTGGGATTTCACAGCCAGTGAGTGATGTTTGAGGTGATGGGTGATCCTCAGACATGCATCCTGACCAGCTTTCAGTTCCTCAGTAAAGGTAGATGCTCCTTTCCTTCCCTCTTTCCCCTTTCTCTGAACCTGTTTTTCCATGCAAAGAGCATTTGGCTGGATGGTACTCTAGGGAGGCATCACTATGCAGGGACTGGAGGGGAAAAGTACCTGACAATGGAGTACACATCAAAAGGCAATGTGAAAAGGAGTCTCAGATACCAACAGAACTGATAGCGGGATGAACCTGGTTCCCTGTGTTCAGAACCTTGTACTTAGATTTTTAAGCGGGATTGGTAACTGCTGCATTTTTATGGTATATCGAGAGAGTAAAAACAAAAAAACAAACAAAAAAATACAGTAGGAGCTCATACTAGGATATACCCAAACCTATGACAAACAAAGCCAAGACCTAAGCCTTTAGATACTGAATGTGGCAGATGGTTGCCTGTCTGTTACAAAATTTCAGAATGATGGAGTCCATATAGTTAGACTATAGCACCAGTGGTGTTGCAGATGGAGAACATCCGTAACAGCAGTGATGCAAACACAAGTTTTGTGATAAAAAAACCCCAAGAAAATTCTTATTTGTCCAGCAAATACAGACACAAATTCCTAAAACACCCAGCTGTGGGTTTAATCATCTGGAAAGAATCCAAAGCGCCCCACAAAGAACACAATTAGTCTGCAAATAGGGTAGGTCTAACCACTTCTGCCTGGCTGGTCGTCTCCATTTCCTAAAGTGCTCACCTCTACAGGGTGCCCACATCATGTAGGCAGCTACAAGGTGGAAGCTATGTCTACTCTTCAGTGTTGGTCCAGTGACTATTTTGAATAAATTAGATTAATCAAAAATGAAATGGTTTTCACAGTGGCCTGTTATTTCTTTATTTCTACCTGCTAATTCAACTGAGTATGTCAAACCACTCCGAATGGGAAGTCGGGAAACATCCTCAAATAAACCTTGCCAGTGCAGTCATTATGCCCTGCTGATAAGAAGTTAATTCAAATATCAGATTATTAAGCCCAGGTGCAATCCAGAATTACATAACAAGTAAAATGCTTTACTAAATTTAAAAAAAAAAAAAATTCACCAGCATAACTTTTTCCTCCCCTATAGCAGAAAAAATCCCTAGTCCCATGTTATGGAATTCCAAAAATTTTTGCAATGCAGATAAACTTATCTGTTTTATTAGCAAATACTCCCTGTTTTATTAGCAATCACAGAAAGCTCTGCTGTCACTTTGCTGATAGACATGTGCTGCAAAAAAAATTCAGTCCTACACTTCACTCATGCACAGTCCATATGAATACCTAGAATGCCAATATACACATATAGCCAATAAGAAGAAAAGTATTAGCACTGTTCCAGGTTCATCTTCAGGTGTTTTATTAGCAGATTTTCATTAAAGTCTTCAACTAACAAGCATAAGCAAAGTCAGATGACCCTTTAGTATACTGTTTTTCTCCTGTACAAAAAAAAGAAAATAATCAGGATCCATGGAAAGCACACAATGTAACAGGAAAATGAGATGTTTAAATTAATCAGAATATATTGACCCAAATGGGTAATAATGAACATTACAAGTAAATACTGACATTTCTAATCCTTCTTTTAGGAACTTTTCAGTGTCAAGACTCAATGTAAATAAGTTTCATTTTCTTACAGATATGATTTGAATTTTAAATTTATACCTATAGATGGTGAAAGAGATACTCCATTTATACTTTTATTTTACAGGCATGTCACTGAATAAAAATTGATTCTCACTTTCCACATAGCACCACTGGCATTTAAGTAGAATATTTGTCTAAAGAGATACCTTACTTCCATCTTTCAGCAGCCTTGCACTTGTGATGATAATTGCCAAAACAATGAATCAAGCTGTATGTCTATCCTAAGTTTTAAGTTCACACACACACACACACACACAAAAATAGCTGTGTTTTTATCTACAGCTACACATGCACACGTACATACACACCACCCCCACTCACCAGTCCAAAGCATGGCCTATACCAAGCTACAGAGTCACCCCAAAAGAACAGCCAACAAATGTTTAACAAGCTGGGCACAGCCCTATCTTGAACTCAGTCTAAAAAACTTTTTAATACAGTCACATTCTCATAACAAAGCCAGATGAGCACAAAGATATGTATCTTAAGAAAATATCCAAGCTAAAAAACTCCACATGAGTATGGTCTTAATACAACATGAAGACTATTTTGTCTCAGGAAAAGCTCTATTTGGTCTAAAGGATCATTTTTTTATAACTACCAGTCTTGCTAAAATAAGGAAATATAAAGCATTTGTCTCTTTCAGGTCCCAGAGAATACTAGATTATATGAATTTTTTTCACAATCATTAGTCACAATTAGCTTTAATTTAGATATCACAAAACAGTTCCTAGTCCTTTCAGAATCCATTTTGAAAAATAAAAAATATTTTAGGGCACAAGATAGGGAAAATTAGCTTAAAATTCTCCACACTGTCCTACTCCACTGTTGCTTACAGAAATCCTATTCATCATCTCATCCTTAGGATTTTTCTTTCACATGTAATATATTTCATTCATTACAAAGCTGAAATCTATTCAAGATGACCTTTGATCCAGGCAGTCCTGGACAGTCTCTGTTCTCTAAGATACATTTGGTATTAGAGGACAGAACTAAACTCTTTGAGCAGTTTAGATAATACAGTTAATATATGTGAATTATTCTTAGTAAGGGATGATATCTGTTACTTAGCTTTCATAAATTAATTTTCTTAAAACATAATTCAGTTTACAAAGGATGAACTAGTCAGAAAACAAATGCCACGTGATCACACTGGATTCAAGAAGACAATAATGCTAGAATCATTTTGAAGGCATTGACTACTCTTGTTACTAAGGCTGTTAATTTACTGCAAATATTCTGCTTGGTTTAAAACTTCTAAAGTGTAAATATTTTCTGGGCTTCCCAACTGCCTGTTTACCAGTTTATTCTAATGTAAATTACAAACAATTACAACAGAAACATTGTGTATGCACAAGAACTTATTATCTCCCCATCCAAGCAATTAAATAGCAACATAAACTTATACAGCAGTACATAAAACAAAACATGCAACTATTTCTTCTGGAATATTATGCTTACTCATATACTCATTCTTTTATCAGTGTGATAAAATCCTTTTAAATACTTGACAAATTTGTGATTTGAGGGGTTTTTTTCTTCTTAACTTATTCCTTAAAATAAAGAAGAGGGATCAATTAAATCTATGCATGAGAACCTCTCAGCAGTATTAGGCCTTCCATAATGAAGGGGCAGAGGCTGACTTTTTTTTCTTTAAGCCACATTACTACTACATATACAAAATAAATAGGTTCCATCTTAAAGATGTATCATATGTCTACACATACATTTATCTGGGAACTGGTACTCACATTGTTTTTTGTCTTACCTTTCCTCTCTATTATTGGAGAGTATTTATTTTATTATTTTGGCCTTTTTCAAGACAGATGCACAATTATATGCCATGATCCAAAAAAACCCAAAACAAAACAAAAAACCCACAAAAAATTCCTTTTTATTTCATTCAGAATTCTAAAATCTCTAGGGAGGATTACTACTTACTCTTTCCAAACATAGTGAAGATGTCAGATTGCTGACCCAACTGCACACTTCAAACACAGCCATGCAAAGCACCTCAAGCAATCAAGAAATCACTGACACCAAAACTACCTTTGTCTTTTTGAACAATGTGACCATTAAATCTGCTGATTTAGCAGCCTTTTCTACAGCTTGAGGAAGGCAATGGGTAGCTTTCCTATGGGATGATCTGCACAAGAACTGCAGAAATGGATCTTATTGCAACACACCACTGGTATTTTTGGCCCATGTTTCAAACTGAATAAAGACCCAGCACTTGAGGACCCACTACTTGAAGCAGGGGGAGAAGTTCTTGGTAGAGACATTAACTGAACAGTATCAAGAAATTCTGGGAAAGTTGAAGACCATATAAAAGCACTTTGAAGCTCTGTAACCCAACAAAGTTTTTATATCATTATAAGCTAAACCAATTTAATCACAGACTCTGATAAATCTCCAGCAAATATAAATCCTCTCTTACCTTTCCAGATCACATCATTCCATTCAATAAAGAGTCTAATTTGTGGTACAGAGATGGTGTACACGGCCAGACCCACTCTTTAACCTTACTGCAGACCATTTTCTACTGTGTAATTGATTACTTTTTACACTAAATCATCATTCTTTTTTGTTAGAAAGAATTGAGGAGGAAAAAAATATGCATTGTGGAAACAGAACAGAGCTGTGACTTTGGAAAATGTGCAAACACATCTCTCAGTGGGATTTTGTCACCACGATCACAGCAGTATGCTGTAAATAGCTTCTCTTTAGCTGAGTTGCTCAGACTTCAGAATAACATTATTAGTATTAAATGGAACCTTTGGAAACTAGCAATTTATGTTGTAAATTCTCTGTTGTTTTCTTGAGGCTTTAAATGGAAAAGTGCAACTTGTTTTAGAGTTTCTGTATAGGAAAAGTTTCATTGAGAGTTTCAAATTATAGTCTTCAGAAGTCAAACAGAAGTGCTTGTGGCAGGCACAGCTTGAAATCTTAACTACTAATGGCAAGATATATTTTTACATTCACTCAGAATTTAAGATTTCAAAAGTTTTTAGAGAGGCTGTGAAGTGGAAAAGTTCAGTGTGTACGCATAGATGATGGAGATCCATTTGGAGACATGAACATACCTGGGGCTGGGAAAAAAATTTATGTGATAAAGATGGTACATTAGGTCAGAGGTAGCTAAAAGTGAATTTCAGATTATTCAGGGACATTCTCCTTTTAGTCAATAAAGGGCAAATGGCCATCCTCTTGTTCCATTTCTCTCTGCAGGCTTCAGTGAAGTTGACCATAAGGTAAGGTTGTACTTCATGACAAGGACAGCTGGGTTCCTGAGAAACTGCTTAAAAGACATCTTATTTGTGATCTCCCTCGTATGCAACTATTTTTTCATCCTTTTCAAAAATTAAAGGCTGCTTGCAGAAGAAGTACTGTCACAGCACAGTCTTAAGTACTTCTAACAGGCAAGTAACACTCTCCTACCTACCCAATACATCTACTGTGGTCCACCAAAGTGTTCCAAGTGCTTTGAAGAAAATCTGGTCCCTAGTGAAGAATAAGCATCCAAAACTTGAAACAAAAATTAATCCTCCTCCTCCCCTCCCTGCCCCCCCACCCAAAAAAACCCCCAAGCCATCCCGTAGAAAAATTTCCTTGAATTAAAAGATCAGAGTGGCAAATTGAATTAAAAGATCAGAGTGGTACTAAGGCCTTAGTTCAATTGTACCATTGAGTTTTTTGCTAGAGTTCAGTTTTTCTATATTCTTTTAAAGTGATTTGTACTTCCTTTCAACTGGGAGATTTTTGCCATTTATAAAACTCTTATCTGTTACTTACCTCATTATCCTCCAAGTTACAGTTAAGAATTGCCTGGAGATACTGGGAATATTTGAGTACCTAGGAAAGTCCCTAATAAATATGTAAAGCTAAAAAATAATTAAATATGAAGCTTGACCAGGCTACCTTATTAAATGTAAGCTCTATAGTGTATAGTAATGAACTCAAGTACTTTGCTGTCATCTTTATGTTGGGACCTCCATAATGAGACTGAGAACAAAGGTAGTTTCGTAAAGCACCAGATAAGGGCTAAAATCAATTACTTCACTTTCTAAGAAAAAATAATTCTCTTTGGAGAGCATCAGTTTTTGCATAAAATACCAAATAAAGTTTTTGAGAGCATCAACAAGCCCTAGAATATTGGGGAATTAAGGACAATGGGGTGTAGTCTTTTGATGACATAAACAAAATATGTATGTATGATAAAGAAAAAGCTTCAAGCAGAAAACTCCTACTCCTCTTCATGCATTTCTCCTTCTAGAGGGAAGACAGGAGAATAAACAATATATGGTTTGACACAGAGCATAAAGGTATGCAATTTACCATGATGCAATAAAGGAAAAAAGAAAATTAGAAAGGTTTAGAAAGATTGAAAATAATCAGGTTTTCTGGGTTGGATGGCTTGGTTCCCCCCTCACTCCAACTCACTTTCAGCTGTATTCCTACTTTTCAGCTAAAAATGAAAGGGGTATTTGTATACCTAGGAATTTACCTAGTTACTCTAACTATGGATATTACTTACCACCCTTGTCCTGACTATGTCCTTAACTGCTCAACAAAAATATTCTTTTGCTCAAGCAATGATATCATGCTTACTACAACATAAAAGAGGGAAAGTCAAGAAGGTGAGTAAACCAATATCCATGATTTCACTGGAAGTTGAAGACGGAATAAAAGATGAACTGAGAAGTTATGTGTCTTCAATAATTAGAAGGCAGGCTAAGAAACTACGTATAATTTCAGTAATTTATAAACCTCACTTCAAAAAGAAATTTACTGCAATTAGGGTTTGGGGTTTTTCTGTACTAAAAGATGTTCATAAAAGTTTTATGAAATCTAAACAGAAAATTTGCGATGCAAGATGCAAGGTAAACCAACAGAATTTGAAGACTTCACTGCCATCCCATGCAAAGATTCCACTGTTTCCAACAGGTTTGTTTTATTTGAGTATTGCTTAGAAAAACTACAACTACTAGCCTACGATCACATTCAGCAAACAAAAGAGCACTTCTGCCTATGTTGAAAACTAAACCCTGGGCTGGAACAAAGGTCAAGGGAACAGCAGATGCAAATAAAAGGAAAGGTCATTACCAGGCTAATAACATGAAAGGGAGGTAGGGATTAAAGCATAAACAAACAAAAGTTATAAAAGAGCCTGATCTTCTCTGCCTAAATAAGTTCTGTGGACACAAGGTCTGTCTAGTTTGGAGGAATTTGTGGCACTAGGCTGCAGTAAGAACACCACAGCTGTCAGTTACTGTACAGATGAAGTACAAGATGATGAAAAATGAAGGATGATTTGCCGGATTTTGCACTTGGATATCTTGCTGACACATGAAGTCTCCACTGCTATCATGTACACCAACCCACCACAGAAGGGCTACAGTCACAGGAGAAGATATATACACTCAGTCATTACATAAGGCTATTTGCACATGGCTCTACACTTTTCAGATCTTAATGTCTCTGTATTTACAACATTACAGACATCAAAGCAAAGGACAAGAAAATAAAGTTTTAAGGACTAAGAGTTCACAGTCTTTTGTTTGCCTCTCCTTCAGGCACAGAAATAGAAAGACCTTGCAGACAGGATCTGGTCAAAGGAGTTATAAAGAAGTAAACAAGGATTTCAAAATCAGATGCTGAGGAATTGCATCCTAGGCATCAAGGAGAAAAGGATTAAGAGTTTAGGCCTCACTGTCCTGATCCATGTATGGTTTAGATTGTCTATCTGAATTCAATGCAGAAGGTCCTGATCTATCTGGGCTGGATTTGGTTTGAAGGGGTGAATGCAGAATGAATGTGTTACTTAATAAGCAACTTTGATTGACACAATAATTCAGACCTATATCATATGGAAAGGCCAGTCACGGACAGATCAATGCCATTTAACCCATCTTTATTTTCATTTCCACCTCTTCTGACTGCATTTTGAAAGAAGGACAAAAACAGGCACCAAAATTAAGCCTTTTTCTCTGGGTTTTTTAGAAACTTAAGAGTCCTCAACAGCATGTTATTTGCAGGTTCTGGTTCTTTCTAAAGCCAATTAGGGTCACCAGTCCTATTCTCATATTTCTCCCCCAGACCAAAACACCATCTAGATGAACTGCCCTACCTCCACAGACATCATAAAATTGATGCATTTTTTCAGGGAAATAGCCAGGATGAAAATCATAGCCCTAACATCACTCCCACAAGAACCCTAATATCATGTAATCATAGTATAATTTAAATTACAAAACCTTTAAGTTCATGATATCCAACCACAACCTAACACTGCCAAGTTTACTACTAAACCATGTCCCTAAGTGCCACATCCATACACCTTTTAAATGACTCCAGAGATGGTGACTCACCCTGGGCTGAGGCTTCCCTTGGGCAGCCTGTTCTGATGCTTGACAACCTTTCAGTGAAGGAATTTTTCCTAATATGTAATCTTAACCTCCGCTGGAACAACTTGAGAATATTTTCTTTGTCGTGTCACTTGTTACCTGGGAGAAGAGACTGACTACCACCTCACTACAACCTCCTTTCAGGCTGTAGAGAGTGGTAAGGTCTCCCCTGAGCCTCCTTTTCTCCAGACTAAACAACCCCCACTCCCTCAGCCACTCCTCATCAGACTTTTGCTCCAGACCCTTTACCAGCTCTGTCGTCCTTCTCTGGACATGCTCCAGCACCTAAATGTCTTTCATAAATTGAGAAGCCCAAAACTGGACACGGGATTCAAGGTGTGGCCTCACCAGTACAAAGCACAGGAGAATGATCACTGTCCCAGTCCGGCTGGCTACACTACATTTTCTGATAAAGGCCAGGATGCCATTGGCCTTCTTGGCCACCTAGGCACACGCAGGCTCCTATTCAGCTGGCTGTTGACCAACCAGTCTACTAAGAAGGCCAAAGTCTGCCCTCTGAAGGTCCAAAGTGGCAGTTCTGCTGACCCCTCTCCTTACTTCTCCAAGAACCAAAAGTTTCAGAATTTCATGATCTCTGTGCCAAGACAGTCTCCAACCATCACATCACCAACCAGTCCTTCTCTGTTCACAGATCCAGCAAGGTGGAGAATGGACAAGGAATCCTCTGTATCACGCATCCTGTCTGACTGTTGGGCCTGTCCCACAGAAGGCAGGGTGTGATTCCGGTAGCCTGCCTCTCTCTAGTTCTCCCTGATAATTCTCATCCTGCTCAATCCCTGATGCAGCTCTGCCACTAAGCAGAGGAGTTCTACCACCTGGGCACACCTCCTACAGTGGTGCTCACCACTGCTGGCTGGTACTGGTGTCTGATAGAGCAGGGCACCGCCCACAATTGGCACTGGGGCAGCAGCGTGTTCCCACCAGGAGTTCGACCTGGGCAGCTCCGTAAGTTATGGTAGGTGCAGAGCTTAAAAGAGGCCATGGCTTTCATCCAGGTGGGTACCATTGCTTCCTGGCCAAGCTGGCAGAGCTTCATCACCTTGCCTGTGCCCTTGCATCCAAACTGCCATGCCACAGCCATGTCCTGTAGGCAGCCCTGGGTGTTGCCGTATATTAAGGCTTCCTCTGTATGTCTGGAGGACTTGGCCAATGTTGCTTCTGGCCCTATCCAGGTCCCACCAACCGCTGTGGCACAAGCTGTGAGCTCCTGATGGCTGTCTCAGATCCTGGAGAATCTGTTGCCCAGCAAGGATGGAAAGCTAGCCAGCTCAGGCACCGACACACAAATATATTTGGTTATCTGAATAGTCAGCATGAATGGGATTGTACCTGTGAGTCCTGCCGTTACCTAATTGCTGATGTTACTGATTTTTTTGGCACTAATACCTGTGTTGCTGGGACCACATTGTTTTATCCACCTGTTTCAGAAGCCCAACTAACAAACCTCCCAAGGCGATTATAAGCTCTTATCATCTCTTGTAAAGTCGTTCATTCCTTCTGAGATGAATACTCTTGAACCAGTACTCCTGCCTGACCAAGCTGTGCACATTCTGCTATCAGTTACAAGCTCTCAGGAAGTCACACAAGCCACTAAAGTTCCTGCTACTTCATCCAAATGCCTTGGCTTTCAAACACATTACCTTGGCTTGCAATTGCCACAGCATGTACAGCTCCATGTGTGACTGTTTTATTTATTTTTATTTTGTTAGGCTCTGACTTTGAGCTCAGTATTTCTTTCCAAACCAGATCTCCATTTTAATATTCCTTTGTGCCCTGAGATTTTCAGAGAGACTGGCAGAGACAGAGAGCTGCTGGAAGCCACCTGAACATAAAGTGCCCTGGTCCAGGGAGTGGGATGAGATTCACTGTGGTCATGAGAAATGACAAACACAAGAACTGAAGAAAACATTCCTTAGGGACTCAGAGAAAGACCAGAATAATGTTGCACATGCAAGAAGAAATGGTGTCTATCACTTTGAAAGTATTTAATCAGAGATATAGAAGAATATGATTGGCAGAGGATGACAATGACAAATAGCCTCAGGAATCTGGGGAGAATTCAGAGCTAAACACCCAAAGGAAAAGCAACACATTCAAGAAAGTCTTTAATTGCTTCTTTACATCTGAGCAGTGTCCACTGTTGTCCAGCATGAATATTACAGAATTCTGTATCATTTTATTACAGTCATATTTTAATACAAAAACAACTTTCTTTTATCCTAGTATTTAACAATTACAGTTTCCTTGTAACACATTAATTAACAGCAACCAAGCAATTTAGCTGGTAAAGCACACCTTAGAGTGTTTGCTTTTTTAGTGATATTCGTTGTGGTACCAGTGCAAGTACGGTAGAGAATGGAGCAGATTACAGAAGGTATATCAAAAGCTGTATTTACTCGTAGGATTGCTCTCCAGACACAGCAATCACACTGGGTAAATGCAGATTTAACCTTTAAATTATTAAAGGCAAACGGTCAAAGGAACTAGAGACTGCCAAAACAGCATCCAGTATTAACAGTTCATCTTGTACAATGCAAATGCAATGCTGTGCTTTCTTCCATCTACAGTGCATTTAGGACTTCTTCAATGCACAGTATCTGGAACTGCAGTATCTGGAACAGTAATTTTACATGTGTGCTCCTTAGATTTTTGACCACATGTTCATATTTTTTTTGCCAAGCTTTCCTTGTAGCACATTAAATTAACTTTCAAGGATCTTTCTGTCTCCTGCTGAAACACTCATATAGAAAAGCTTTTCGCAATCTACCTTTACCTACATCTACTTCCAAAAATGTTGAGCTTTTTTGGCATTCACTCAGAGTGGAATTCTAACACTTGTAGATGTGTCCACACTTCTGAGACATCTCAGGCCATTTATCAGGTAATAATCACAGAATCACAATATCGTAGCATTTTTACGGCTGGAAGGCACCTCTGGAAATCATCTAGTCCAACCCCCCTGCCAAGGCAGGGTCACCCAGAGCAAGTTACACAGGAACTTGTCTAGCTGGGTTTTGAACGTCTCCCGAGAGTGAGACTCCATGACCTGCTTGGGCAGCTTGTTCCAGTGCTCTGCCACTCTCAATGTAAAGAAGTTCTTCCTCATATTGAGGTGAAACTTCTTGGGCTTTACTTTATGGCCATTAATCCTCATCCTGTTGCTGGGCACCACCAAAAAGGATCTGGTGCTATCCCCTTGGCACCTGCCTTTATATGCATTAATGAAATCTTCTCTCAAAGTTTTCCAGACTGAACAGGCCCAGTTCACACTGTCTCTCCTCGTAAGAGAGATATTTCTGTCCCTGCATCATCCTTGTGAACCTCCACTGGACCCTTTCCAGTAGTTCCTTGTCTTTCTTGTACTGAGGAGCCCAGAACTGGACACAATAGGGCTGAGTAGAGGGAGAGGATTACCTCCCATAGCCTGCTGGCCACACTCTTCCCAATGCACCCCAGGATACCACTGGCCCTGTGGCCACAAGTTTTCAAAGAAGGGACTTGTGCGCTGAAGTAGCTTTCTCATGCATGACTATCTCAGGCTAGCTCCCCTTTGGACGCCTTAAGCATCCTGAAGCTCACTCTGCTAGATGGCCACATAATCATTATGCAGCAAAACATTTTTATACAACTTTTGCAGCAGATCTGTAGATGGGAAAGCTAAAGCTGAAAGCTAAAAAATCTTTTTTTTTCTTTTTTTGGCTTTTTAACATAATTAAAGTTACGTGAAAATCTGCAGAGAGATCAGACCATTGTAACACTGGGGAGTAATTGCAAAGAATGACTGGCAGTCCCAAGCAGAGGGTAAAGCAGTTCATTAGATATTTTCCTATAAACTGAATGACATGAATCATTTGGGACTTAAATACTGTCTGAGATATGTTTGAAATGTAGTTCAGATAACCAAGACCATTAAGTATTCAAAATAAAAACTTAATTTTGTAGAAACAGAAGTGATTAAACTGAAGGAACTCTGAATTTTGTATTGGCCCAAAATGTGGATTTTTTAAAAAAATAAATCACAGTGTAATTGTAGAGCTTTTAAATCTCATTATAACTGTTCTCAAATAAACAAGCATTCTCCCACAGCACTGAAAATTTGAACAGTCATATGTAGTATTGGACTCATTAAAATTTTCTTACTGGATATGACAAGCTTAGGTCCTGTACTCTCATTCCACTGCACATCATTTAATAATCTGTCTGATTGTGAAACCAACTATAGAGCCTTTCATTTATTAAAACAAATTCAAAAATCAAACTACAAAACAGTAAGAAGAAAATTGGATCTCTGGAATCTCTACTTTAAATAATCAAAAACTATACTAGTAAAGGAAGCACAAATATTTTCCTCACAATATATTGCATTATGATATTGAAACAGGCAGATCTAATTTGTGAATGTTGTAGCTTTACACATACACATACAAGCTGCCTGAATTTGCTCAGATGCTTTGCTTTGAATGTAATATTACTGCTTCCATTTGGCTTATTTCTACTGTCTTTCCTAAGGCAAATCACCCAGTACAAGAGATGTTTCTTCATTCACTAGTACCTTTCTGGATGAATAGTTCCACTGATGAAGGGTACAAATTCTATTCCTAGATAAGGATTTTAAGGTCCTTTGTTTAAAGAGAAGAAACAAAAGGAAGTAGTGCATTTATTTCTTACCAAAAACCAGAATATGAAACATAGAACCCCAAGTCATTACAGGCATGACCTAGATGCTTATATTTTTTGAATGCTAAGAAAAAATTATTCTGGCACCAAATTCCTTCCAAACCGCTTAAGCATTCAAGTTTTCATAAAAGAGGTTTACGCACACATTAGTTTTCACATGCCTGACCATCTCAGGCTAGATCCCCTTCAATGCCTTAAGCATCTTAAAGCTCATTCTATTAGATGGCCACATAAACATGATGTGTCAAAACTCCTAAAAAACTTTTGCATCAGGTCTGTGAAATGCAGGTGGGGAAAGCTATAGCTGAGAGATACGAAAAATCTCTATGAAGCATATTTTTGCTTCATAAAGGAGGTAAAGTTACATGAAAGTCTGAGATACAATTGCAGAGAGGCCAGACCATTGTGTCATGTTCAACTTTTTTTTTCAGTATCTACCAACACAGTTTTATGAGGAAGATAAAGAACTGAAGTAAAACCAAAATGAGAATTTGTACTATTCCCAAATTTCTTTTGATTTACTCATGCCTTTTCCTGATCTTAAAATCAAGAATCAAACACACAGCTAGAAGGGAAAAAGGGGTTTTACCTCGGTATTTATTTTAAGGATCCTTAGGTGCACCACCACGTCCAGGTGGAATACGCTGAAATGCACACCACAATGCCCACCCCCAAAATATCTGGTATAATATTATAGGTCTTACTAATTAGCATATCTATCAAAGATTCCCCAGTGAGAGGCTCGAGTGAGCCCCCCCTCCCCAAGGAACCTTCCCCTGGATGGTTCTATCTCAGTTTACAAAATGTGTTCTGGAGAGCACCTTGGGGTCTGGGGCATTCTGACCCCTAACTATGAAACTTCTAAGATGTTCGGTCTCCCAGCTTGACAAATAAGTCTAAGAATGTAGGCTACAAACACTAAGAATTCAAAAAGCTATGAAAAGGTATATAAAAGGGGTATAAAAGAAAAGGCAAAAAATCATCATGGCATCAGCACAAGATAGATCTAAAATCTAAATAAGTTTTAAAGAACATGATCCAAAAAAAAAAATTTTTTTTTTTTTAAAGTCATCAGGACTTTATTTGCCATGGAGGTCTTTCAGATGATGCTAGGAGACAATGCTTTAGAGAATCCTTGACATTCATCTATGACCAGTCCCAGACTCTGCAAAATTTCTGCTACATGAAATGGAAAGTTCTGCACCATTTAATGACTCACGGGCTCAGAGGTCCTTTTCAGTGGTACGATCACTGAAAGTCATAACAACGAAAGCCAGAGTTTCTCTGGGGATGAGGGAGCTCTATCTCTTTATTTTACAGCAGCATATTGAAGTTGTGATCTTTTCAGGTGTGTATGTCACCTAGACAATGTACCTAGGAACTTTGTGTGACCACTGGTTGCCACAAGAATTGCCAGCACTAGAGAAGCTTGAGCCAAATATTCTAGCATCCAGCATTTTAATCACCGAGAAACTTGCTGGCAAACACTGCTCCAGTAACACTAATTGGATAAAGTAGGTGCAGGGCTAATTAAGCTGTACTGATTCTTACATCTTTATGTCCTAAATACATATTTTTGCTAGATTCCATTCTACTTGATAGGAGGCTGTTGAAGTTAATCACATAGGGTAAGTTTAGCCATCTGCAATGAAGCTCCAAAGAGGTATCCGGAAATCTTCAGTTTGGTTTTCATTAAGCTATGTATCGTGGTTCTAGCTGGCTAGGCACCAAGCCCCGTGAAATCTGTGATTTTCATAAGGGGAAATAAAGATTATTGAGGAAAACTAGAAAACTGCAAGGCAAAACAGGTTCAGACTTAAACAGTTGCTGTATAAAGAAAAGTTTATTACTAACAGAATTAAAAGTAAAAAGGAATAATAACAAATCAAAGCAAAATCCCCTCTCTTCTGCCCCTGCTCCGTCCCACCAAAACCACACAAGGGAAAAAACAAAACATGGGATTTGGTCAGTGTTGCATTTCTTAAAAATCTCTCCAATATTTAAGGAAAAAAGTGGTTTTTCTGCTTTAACTGTTTTCCAAACTGTCCACCAGCAACAGTCCCGCCCAGAAACAAATCTGCTGAGGTGGAAAAACATCTCTCCCATGAAAATCTCACAGTCTATTCATACTGCAGTCATAGGCCCATAAACATAAGGTTTTAGTCTTTCTAAGGATGAGTTATTCTGGCCTGAAAACAAAGCCTGTCTTCTTCAGAATCTCTAAAAGCCTTTCACCACTTCTATATAGCCTGGCATAGGCATTTCTCATATCTTCATAGGCCGGACATGAATTCTCCATCCCCCCATGTACTCCAAATGGACTGAGAGACAAACAGTTTGTGATATTACATTTTTTATCACGGCCTGCAGGAAGCATTTTTAAGCTACGCACTAAAAGCACCTCCACCTCTTTTTCCCCGCCGCCATCTTGACTCTGTCTCATGTGATTTACTTTCTCCTTCTCTCTCACCTGGAGACGCCATGTTAAGAAAGTGATCTTATCTGGGCTTTACACTAGAGAAAGCCTTGCTCCCTTGTATGCTGCTGGCTGCTTAGTGTCCTCTTCGGTTCAGTACAAGCTCTGCTGGCCACAGAGAGGCTCCGCCGGCTCCTGCTGGGTCTGCGCAGGGCCACACCAGCCGTGTGGAGGAGGACAGGAGGCCCCGCTGGTCCCCAGAAGCCGCGCCGAGTGGTTTTAACTGTTCATGGCTGTTTTTCAATAGCAGTTCATGGCTATTTTTCAACTGCCTGAGGCTCTGGGACGGCTCCCCCACAGCAACCTGGGGTCTGTGCCGCTGCCCCAGGGCAGGGAAGGGGGGAAGGCGGGGGAAGGGACCCAGCCTGGGCCAGAGGCCTAGAGGCCTCTCCCCACCTCCCAGCACGAGAGCCAGAACAAAGGGAAATTCTCGCAAAGGGAAATTCTCATGCTTCCACTCCCATTTTAAATATGCATATCACAAAAGCGCCATTGGCTTAGGAGCTTGTCTATCAACCATGCTTCAACCCACTACACCATGGCAGAGAATTTGGCCTGAAGCCAGTCTTCTGCTACCGCTTTAGACTGGCCCACTGTCAACATCTGCAAACAAAACTTGCATGGCTTGTACAATACAGCATTTAATAATTTAGTATTAAATTAAACCACCTACTACTTGACAGATTTGGGCACATAAAACAAAAACTGAGATTTTCAGAACAGCCAAAAAGACAACAGACAAAACCATGTACTGTCTGGACATGACACAGTTCATTGTACTTTTCACATGTACAGCTACTAATAATGAAAATAATTAAGAGGGAAGAGACATTCCAATCAAAACTATTCTACAGCCAGTGTTTATGCAGACAATGTCCATGTGTGGAATACAAGATATTTCTGAGAAAGAGTAGAAGACAGAAAAAAAAATCTATGCTAGGAAAGCTCTGGGAAACTCAAACCATCATAGAGTACTGCTCTCTCAGCTATTTTATTAGAAATAGGACATAAGGTAGATAAACAATTTTTGTTCTGAAATATTTAAATATCTGAAATCCCCAAGAAATGCTGTTACTATTGACCACAGTAGGGCAGAATTAACATTTTTGCAAATTCAGCCTAATTATAGACCTGGAAAACATGTGTTCAACCTACCCCCCATTCCCTTAAGATGCGAGTCATCCTTTTCATTATGTTTGTGTCCACACCACTGCAATCAAAAATGAAAATGTGTCAGTCTGTTTTTAATGACCAAGACCTCCCACAGATGCCAATAAATATTATTTAAAAACTATACATAGAGACAGATAAAGAAATGTGTAAAATTACCCTATTTTGTAATTTATTTCCTTCCTTCCTTCCTTCCTTTCTTCCTTCCTTCCTTCCTTCCAAATTTACTTCTGTGTTCAGTAATGTACCCATTTTAACATCATCCTTGCGAATAATACTTTACTTTCTTTGTTAAATGTGATACTGAGAACTGTTGCAAGTAATGCCTTTTCCCGGTCTTAAAATCAAGAATCAAACACACAGCTAGAAGGGAAAAAGGGGTTTTACCTCGGTATTTATTTTAAGGATCCTTAGGTGCACCACCACGTCCAGGTGGAATGCGCCGAAATGCACACCACAATGCCCACCCCCAAAAGATCTGGTATAATATTATAGGTCTTACTAATTAGCATATCTATCAAAGATTCCCCAGTGAGAGGCTCGAGTGAGCTCCTCCTCCCCAAGGAACCTTCCCCTGGATGGTTCTATCTCAGTTTACAAAATGTGTTCTGGAGAGGACCTTGGGGTCTGGGGCATTCTGATCCCTAACTACGGCACTTGTAAGATGTTTAGTCTCCTAGCTTGACAAATAAGTCTAAGAATGTAGGCTACAAACACTAAGAATACAAAAGTTATAAAAAGGTATATAAAAAGGGGTATAAAAGAAAAGGCAAAAAATCATCATGGCATCACATGGAGAACTAGAAATGTAATATATTTAGTACAAATAGGTTAGCACATATAGTTTGGTGTACCAATTAACTACAGTAGCTTTTTAACACAATCGATGTTTTCACATATGAAACACTTTTATAATCTAGCACAAGATTTGGACTTAAAATGCAGGATTTGGACTTAACAAATGCACTTGGAGTTTTCTTTAAATGATGAACACAGAATGAACCAGCTCATGGGAAAAGAATACTGTGTATCTCTGGTTTTGCTTCAGTCTAGAACTGTTACAGCAGCTGCCTTTGTGGACAGCTTACAGCTGCATTAGAGCTCAAAATTGTACGATTAAAAACCCAGCATTTAAGTTTTCACACAAAACTGAGAATCATAAGGATTTAGGCCTAGAAGCTTTAAAAAATAGAAAACTAATCTTCCAAAACAGTTTGTGTACTGTTCTGATCAACATTTTTACATATGAACATTTTAAGTAAAAAACCTGATATATAAATAATGCATAGATACAAGAACTGTTTGAGTTTAGTTGGTGATTTTTAAAAGGTAATTTTCTGCTTATTTTAGCTGCATTCCTTCTCCCCTTCTTTTGCTAACCCCTCTCTGGAAAAGAGTATGGTACTGCTTAATTTTCAACAGAAAGTTTAACAACCGTGATTTGGAAATATCTGAGATTAACTAGCTACTACTGCTTGATTTTTTTTTTTCTTCAAATTTAATTTTTATACTGGAACAACCATGAAAATCAATCCTATAGAAGAAAAAAAGTGAGAAAAAAATAAGCAGAAAATATATCTTCCACTTATCTTCCACCTGATTTGTTATTATATATTCAGAAAACATTTAAAATGTATTTTTATATGCATGTTTTAAGGAAGTGCTCATTTAAGAGTTTTACCCAGATAGATTATTTCTCTTAACTTTACAACACCTGTAAATATATCAAATTTAATGAAAATTTGAACTCATCAGTACCTACTTCTTAAAATGTTTTAATTTCACAGATAGTAGTGCATCTTTCTTTCTCTACTGTCCTACATTCAGATATTGAGATGTTGTCTGACTTTTAATTACAGACTGCACAATAAAAAAAAAAATAGTGTGTCCTCAAGGCTAAAATGTCATTTTGGATTGAATCATCCATCTGCCATTTAATTTTCACTTCTGACACAAGTCACAGCTTCTGTCAGAAAGAATTTTTGTTTGGATGTTAGTTTTTTATACATCGTGAGAGAAAGCTGTTTGACGCATTCCCTTAACCCAACAACATAGTCAGAAGCATTCTCACTGTGAGATGACTCAAGAAATCAGCTATTTAGAATGCATGAAGATCACAACAGAGGTTTCAGGAGTCTTTTTTTAAGCTCCTTTCTTCCTAAGTAAGCAGCATTTCCACAGATCTCTATCGCTGGATACATAGGAAGTTGCCCTGTTAAATCACTATAATGTTCCTAAAAATTACTCTTATAAGACACTTCAGAATAAATGAAAACAAAACAAATTTCCAGTAGGTGGGTACAAGAAGGTTCATTCTTGCTGCACATGCACATTACTTACCGATGTTCTCCAACAAAGGTAAGTATTTTGCAATTTGCAATGCATTTTGAAACAAGGGAATATCGAAAAGAACTATTGAAGATCAACAGAGAACATCAGCTGCTCTCTGCTACTATTTAATGAAGATTCAGCCTTAAGCATGTTTAAAAGAGAAAACTGAATCCACAGAATGACAGGATACCCTACAGGATGCCTGAAGCCTGGGCACATTTAATCTCTTATAGTGTATGTGGTGTTGTGTCACTGTAGGAAGTAGCCCAATAAACTGTTGTCTTGTCAACCACAGGATGTGACTCCAAGAGAGTAAGGGATAAAAGATCTTAGGCTTAGCTCCTCTACAGAGGAGTCAGTGCTGCAGAGACAGACTTTACAAGGGCCTGCAGGGATTGGACAACATGTAATGTTTTTAAAATGAGTGTAGATTTAGATTACATATAAGGAAGATATTCTGTACTGTGACTGTGGTGAGACACTGGAACAAGTTGCGCAAAGAAGATGTGGATACCTCATCTCTGGAAGTGTTCAGTGCCAGATGGGGCTTTGAGCAAATTGATGTCTCTGTCCATGGCAGGGGGTTGGAATTACACAAACTTTAAAGATCCCTTTCAACCCAAACCATTCTGTAGTTCTATGATTCTATACTTCAGACTGCACTAAGGAGTAATATGGAATCCACCTTTAAACTTGACCTTTTTGTTTCTGCCCAGGGCTTCCACAATACCTCCTGAATGGCTAAATGTAGAATAGGATTCAACATGGACTGATGCTTGAATTTAAAATACAAAATATAAATACACTATAAAATATAAAAATAAAGACATATAAACAATAAATAGAAAGGCACTGTGAGTAGTCTTTTGCCATACTGATGCCTAAAGGAAACTTACAGAACAAATGCCAAATTTAGATCACAACCACTGAATCTACTTCACTTTCAGTGAGGAGACCTAAACCACTTCATTTCCCCTCCTGCCTTTTTAAGTTACTAACATTATATTACCAAAGTTTTTGGCATCTTCAAGGGATAGAACTTCCTAATGCTAATGGACCATCAACAATTTAATTGAATTTTCCAAAACTGAGAGCTGGGAAGCTCAAGCTGGCTGCAGCCCAGGGCAACCAGTGCTGATACAGTGCCTCCAAAGAATCATCAGGCTTTTCACAATGGGTTTGCCGATAGGCTTGCAAAAGCTCTCAAGACAGGTTTTGCAAAAGCTCTCAGAAGCCTTTCTGATAGGCTTGCAAAAGCTTTCAAGATAGAAAACACTGATAAATACTTTATCCTGAATGTTAGTTTACATTGTTTATGTAGAGATGAGCTATTCTATTTCAAACACTGAATAAATAGATCTTTGTCAGTTACTTTGACTTGAATTGGCTTCAGATGACTTAGGGGATTTATAGGAATCACATTATTTAGTATTTATTATTATAATCATCATCATCATCATTAGCAATGCACTCTCCAGGGGATAGATGTGTTTTACTTCAATCCTGTATATCCTGAAGGAATAATGTTTCGATCCTAAACCAAAACCCAGTAAGTCAATGGAAATAATGTAGTTCCCACTGATCAATATATCTTAAATGGAGATAGGAAATTCTTCCTATGGTAGAGGCTAAACATGAAGAAACTGAACACCAATTATTTCACAGTATGTGACTAAGACTCTAAGAGAAGATCAAAATGATAATAGGTATATGTTACTGAGACTTTAAGTGAAAATTATAACAGATATAATAATGCATTTTTAGTGGTACTCAATAGCAGCTCATTAATAGTGCTGATACACTAATCAAAAAAACTCACTAACTACCCTACTAAAAAGAACCTGAACATTACTTAATACCACAAGGAAAATACACTCAAAGATACATAAAGTCTTCATCATGTCTGCCAGGTAAGTTCAGGTGGCTAGAATATGCTGATGGGAGACAGTATGAAGAATATGAAGCATTTTTCTCACAGTCATCTAACATATCTGCACAGATATTTATCATTAAAATTGTAGATGTTACATTATAGAGTACATGGTACAAACAGCCCACTGGCTTTGTTAAAAATAATGAAAACTGGGTAAGAAAACAGAACCAATCTTAATATTTAAGAAAGAGGGGAAAAAAAAAAAGAATGCATGTAGACATGCACATGAATCTCTACACAGGGGTTTTTTTTTTATCTTACGAATTTATGAATATGTGTGAGCTCAAGTGTAGGTATGGAGAAGAACAGTCACTCTTCTCTCAGCAAAGGATCCATTGTTTTTTCTTACAGATAAAGGATAGGATACCAACATGGAGCATTTATGATAAATCAGTACTGATGGCAAAAATATGGGGCCTTTTTTATTTTAAACAGCTCAACAAAACAAGAAGAATGCTGTTATGATTTCAGAACCATTCCTCAAAAATGTAAAAGTGTTGGAGCTGAGACTGCTTGCTTCAGCACAATGCAGTTTTTTGCCAATTCTTTGTGATACAGCTTATAAAGTTGCATATTTAAGTCTGTGCAAGAAGAGTTTCTGAGGAATCAGAGACAAAGTCTAATCTTCCATAGCACCAGTAATGTTGCTAGCCTTCCTTATAAATAAGATTTTAAATTCAGCAGAATTCATAACCAGTAATGAGCAGCTTTCTGGTGAAATGTAATCCATTTTTTTTCCCCACTTACCTGCAAGGACTCAAAAAGACTGATTGGGTAAACAGAAAGAAAATTCAAATTATAGTGATTGAAAAACATTTAAAAAACTCATCCAAACCTTCAACCACAGGTTGTGTTGTTTCTTCAACTTCCCACACAAAAAAAAAAAAAGCCAAGCCAGTAAATTCTAGAATACATTTGGATTCTCACACTTACACGTGTATTGAGAGCTAAACAATTTAAAATCAACTAATCTAGGAGGTAAAAATAAATGTAAATAGATTTCAGGAATTCTCCATCAGCAAACTCCAACTCAACTTTTCACTTATGTTTTAATAAAGAAAAGGAAAGTTGTTCTGGCAAGAACCAATGCTGAACAATAAATTCACACAGTTCTAGCAGCAGACTATCTGATAATACATAATTAATCTTTGATTGATTACGTTAATTTAGACAGTGCAATTATTTTTTGCAAAGACTGTCACAAGCAGAAAGAATTACAAAAGTTTTTTTCAGTATAAATTGCAATAATTCTATTTAAATCAAGCTTGGATTTATACTCTTTTATCCTCTCCTTTGTCCAACCCTGACTAGTTTGGTTTTATTTTTATATTTCTTATGTCTGAATTTTTATTCATGTTCCAAGTTAATTTCTGACTTCATTGTTACAATTTGCTTTATTATGGCACTCTTGACTCTTGTTTGATCTTGCAGAATTTAAGAATCTGAGGCTCAAAGCAGATACTTGAATTTGGTCTCAGATACTCTCTCACCACGTCTGCATCATGAAAGATTTCAACAGACTACTGTACAAATTGTACCAATAACTGCATAAATGAGTGCTATATAGTGCACTTTAAGTGTCCACCTACATAGTAATGAATAAGTACAACATTTGCAGTAAATACTTCCTTAATATTCATTTTATAGATCTCAAACCAGTGGATTTATAATAGGTCTTTTTACAGATTGCATTCTACATTTCGGCTACAGTTCTTCAATGAATATGTTCATTTCATCGGCAGCTACACATCATTACCCGAATCTAATTCAAAATGCTTGCCCTAACAGTATATGCTGCCAGACACATTTATTATGCCTTGCCTCACAGATGAAACTCATTAACTCACGCTCATCACCATTTCTGTCTTTTCTCTATTAACCTGCAAAGTTTTATGAAACTTTTGAGAAGCACAGATTACTCACTAATTCTTTGCAGCACTCTCTGTTTTCAGTAAATCACTTAAAACTGTTGTGCATATTCTTTTTTCTTCTTGGAAGCTGGAATATTCAGGTCAGCTTTCTAGGACTTCTGGATAGCTAGTTCAAATAGCAGCCAAAGCTGCTCACTCTCAAAGGCTTGCATGCAAGGTCCTAACAACTGTGTAATACACTGAATTCAGAGTCTCAGGGTTTTCTGTGCAGTCTGAGTGTAGGGAGAGCAGATTCTCAAAATTAAAGGGTTATACTGAATAGGATAGCATCAGACTGGTGACCTGTCACTAGCGGGGTTCTGCAGGGCTCCATCCTTAGCCCAGTTGTTTTCAACATCTTCATTAACCACATGCACACAGGACTTGAAGGAATACTAAGGAAATTTGCTGCCAATGCTAAATTGGGAGCAGCTGTCAAGTCCCTCCAGGGCAGAGAGGCCCTGCAGAGAGACCTCAACAAATTAAGGTCAAGTGCAGAATTCTGCACCTGGGAGAGGGTAGCCCTGGTTGTCTGAATAGACTGGGGAGGAAGAGGCTGGAGAGCAGTGCTGCAGAAAGGGACCTGGGGGTCGTGGTTGGTGGAAAGTTGAACATGAATCAGCAGTGCCCTGGCAGCCAGGAGGGCCAACCCTGTCCTGGGGGGCATCAGGCACAGCATCGCCAGCTGGGCAAGGGAGGGGATTGTCCTGCTCTGCTCTGCACTGGGGCAGCCTCACCTCGAGTGCTGGGGGCACTTTCGGGCACCACAGTTTAAGAAAGACATCAAGATATTAGAAAGCGTCCAAATGAGGGCCATGAGGATGGTGAAGTCTGGAGCGGGAAGTGTTATGAGGAGCAGCTGAGGTGACTTTTTTTAGGCTGGAGAAGAGATTTAGGGGAGACCTCATTACAGTCTACAATTTCCTTGAGAAGGGAAGAGGAGGGGGTAGGTACCAATCTCTTCACTCTCATAACTACTGACAGAACTCGAAGAAATGGCATGAAGCTAGTTAGGGGAGGTTTAGGTTGGACATCACGAAAAAGTTTTTCACCCAGAGGGTGGTTGGGCACTGAAACAGGCTCCCCAGGCAAGCGGTCACAACACCAGCCTGTCTGAGATCAGGAAGCATTTGGACAACTCTCTCAGGCACATGGTGTCATGCTCTGGATGTCCCGTGCAGGGCCAAGAGTTATTCTTGATGATCCTGACGAGTCCCTTCCAACTCACCTTATTTTATGACTTTATGATATTCACTGTCCAGCATACATGAACACCTTTCTGTCCAGAAACGTTGGTTGGTATTGTGGTAAACCAACAGTAGAAAAAACAAGCTAAGTATTGCCATTACTACTTTCAAACTTCCATTTGTTTTTCAGCATGAAAACTAACCTATTGAGAAAGTGCTAACTAGTGCACTGTTGTAACAACTTCCAAATTTTTTAAGACAATGTGATTGAATAAAGAAATAAGACTCAAACCAATTAAGATATCTAGTGAGTTCAAAATGTTTTCATCAATATAGCACACTAAGTAACACATTTTCCCAGAAGACATACCCCTTTTGCTAATTAAACTACTTGAATACAAAAAATAGAACCAAAATACAATGTATTCACCAGCATGTTCACAATCTCTTGCTCCAACCATTAACGTATGGCAGGAGATTGTGGATTCATAATTGCTTATAATACAAGTATGAAAGCACTGCTTGATGAGATTTGTAAAATGCACTGAAGTACTCAGTGGGTTACAATTTGTTAATGCAGCTCATTTTCACTTCACTTTTGAAAAGGATTTTGTTTTCTATATCTTTTATTTTACTGCAAATTAATTTGGCGTGGACTATAAAGTAACTGCCCCTTTTCACACGTAAGCACTTCTTCCTTGCCACACTTGGTGTACTGGTGTAGACGTGGATCATGATAAAGCTGGCCACCTAGGTAATATTTTCAGTGTCTTCCTTCTACCATTTTAGGAAGGAGTATCTCAAATTTGCACATTAGCCACAGGAATCTTTAATTGACTTTTCAGAAGACACCAGACTCTCACAGCTTTTCGTGATTACTTTATTTCAATTTTCAAATCAGAGTCTGTCTAATTAAAAACTGAAAAGGAATGTTTCCAACCTTTTCCACTCCAAAATGTAATTGTTTAAGCCATCCTATGTGCCTGCACCTCTCATTTTCTTATGCTTCTCATACTCTGCAGCTGTTGATAGCTCTCATTTTCCTCCTTCACTGGTTTTTAACAGTTCACTAAGCATAAATTCTGCAGCTTGTTAATCCTGGGATTCATTTTCCTCCAACTCACCATCTTGTTACAGTGCTATATCTTTACTTGGCTCCTGCCTGGCAATCTGAATTTCTTCCAAGGCTGCTGCTTTATGAAAATTTTTAAGTTTGTGTATTCTTTTCAGTTGGGCAGCTGCTGGAGAATGACAGCCATTGTCCTCCAAGCATTTTCTAGCTTACACACTCAAGGTTCTTTTGCTCAGTCCAGTCACCTCAGGAGCTTACCATAAGCCCCAAAGCAGTAAGTTTTCAAGGAGATTTTAGGTGAAAATTTAGTACATAAGAAGAGACTTCTCCTAAAGACATAAGAGGCACATCAAAAGGAATGAACTAAGTGGGGAATGCAGACAAAGACAGCAGCACTAAGTATATAAAGTGGAACAAAGCATGAGAGCCCAGAGGAACAGGGAAGGACCAAGATGTCAATAGAATGATTTTCTGCTTAAATAGCTCAGAAAGGATTCTATAAGCTTTGCTTCAGAAAACTTTAACCCCAATGGTTTCAATTATTCCATTGATTCAAAGGAAACCATATTATCTTGTAATATGATATTTAGTTTGCAGTTTTCTCTGTCAGAGTACGTGGAAAGAATCAGTTACTAGGCATTGGCAGTAGTCTTTTCTAAGAGTAAAAATTGGTTTTTACCTCAGTATAGCTGTCATTTACTAGGTTGGCATTATTAACTCATAAAAAAACCCAAAGCTTTTTAGTTTTTTTCTTTATTCCTGTACCCCAAAAAGTTAACTTTTATTTTCATTCTTCTCTAGATCCCACATGCCTACACAACATCAACTGCTTCAATAGATACAATTCTTTCCAGACACAAAAGAAATGCAAAGTCCAAGCATTCAGACAACTCCTTTCTAACCCAGTAAGTTAAAAAAAAAAAAAAACAACAAAAAGCAAAGCAAAACAAAACAAAAAAGACTGCACCAGTGAATCAAACAAACATGAAAGCCACAAAGCAAAACTCAACAAAACAAACAAACAAAACCCCCATAAATAAAACACATAGGTACAACATTAGGTTTCCATGCCTGACAAGCAGTCACTTACCAGAGTAGCCCTTTTTATCCATCTGAGCTCCACTAGCCTGTGCAGGTTTCCAGTATATTGTTCTCATTTATTTTATTCATCATTCCTAAGACTAAAGACAGATGGCATGGAAATAAGCACAACCATTAGGTCTTCCCACACTAAGCCCTAGAGTGCAGAAATGGCCTTTTTAGCTGATCACACGCATCTTCCAGACCAACACAGCAAAGGCTCATGTTGGCATAAAGACAAGCTCCTACAGCACTGAGGACTATAGTTTCTTATAGTCTACTCTTGGGATCCAGCAGCTCAATTAAATGTTGAAAAAATCATTATGACTAAACTTGCAGTAAAACTTAGAAATTTATCACAAAACGTATGGCTCTGGTTCTCCTAGTACAGAAAAATCCCTGAAATATTTGTACAACCAAAATTATAGGCATGATATTTATTCCTCTGTCTTGGCCACTATGTCCTAACAGTTTTATATATATATCCATTTCTCACACATTTTTTTCTTGCCTTGATAAGAGAGACAGACACAGATTGTAAGCCCTTAGTTTATGCATTACAGCAGGGCAGAAACATAATGGACACAGAGAGCTTTATGTTTTCACTTTCTACAAAGCACCTGTTCTTTTTTCAAGGCAAGAGTTACCAACATTCTTCCTCATTTTACTAACATAAGGTTTCCTGAAGTGAGATCTATAAAACCTCCCCACAGTGTAAAATAAATATGTCATCTTTCTTTGTTAGCAATAATAATAATAGTATGCTTTTTTTAGCCTTTATCCATACACTTGTATCCTAAATAAAATCGTTCATTATTTGAATGCTCACATTTCAGCCTTTGGCTTTTGCAGTATTCTCCATCAGATATGTCTGTTCACTTCCCACAGCTTTTCCTTTCACTCAAAATACACTGCTTTAATTTGACACATTTGCCTTGCAACTAATCTTCCTAAGTTTTGCTTCTCTGCTGTGATTATGGCTCCCATTCTCCTTCTCCCTTCTAACCATTAATTTTAATTAATTAATCAGAATCTGGAATTGAAAAATACAATAGTCTCAGCATTGTAGGATACTTGAGAGGGAAACGGGAATTCTTGATTTGCTCCACAGTCATCTGCTGCCCTTTTAGATTGTTTTTTAAATAACAACATGGCTTATAGTATCTCTCCTTAAAAAATTGTCTCTATCATAATCTTAGATAATCAAAACTAAAATAAAATTACTACTAAATATACAGTAAGAACCAATAGAAATTAAGAGTAGTTCTGCAGTCACTGTGGGTGAAAATTTGCAAGGCTGGAAGGGAATCCAACAAATGCTTGCCTCCACTGGAAAAAAAGTAATTTGCTGGTATAGGTAATTGGGAACTACCAATGAAGTATATTGAACACTGAGCACGGAGGACAGCAAAACACTACAATGTTTAACATTTAATAAGTAGAACATTGTACTGATGGTGGAATAGTCAAGTATTTTATGTGTTTCTCACAGTTATTTTAAAAGACATGCTTTTGAACTTCAACTCTCCATTTTCTGTATCAGATGCACTTAAGAAGGCACACTGGCAGTATTGTATGTTTCCTCATATGACTATTTATGATTTTCCTACATCTGAATTTACAATCTTCATTTTTTTTCTCCATAATTAATATTCCTTTATATAAAACTTAATTAAAAAGGTTAGAAAATGCCTTAATATTCTACTACATATTACACAGTATTATGCCACTTCTATAAAAATGCTTGGACAAAGAAAGAATCAGATTAATGTCAATTTAAAAAACGTAATTGAAAAATGTATGACTGGGGCATGACTTATCACACCAACCCTCATGACGACTGAAGGAAGCTCAAAGACAGAGTGACAGCTAAGAACATGCCATGGTTTGACTTGGAAATTAATACAGTGTGTGAGAAGTCAGAAAGGGAAGACAGATCCTACAGTGGGTGATGGTGTAAAAATTATCCTTAAGGACTGCTAACGAACTGAAAAGAGGGCAAAAAAATGTATGGCATGTATTTTATATTAATATTTATAACTACCCCAGATCATAAAGATTACAACCTTTAAAATTAAAACTCCAGAAAACAATTATAAACATGACAAAAGAGCAAATGAACAGCAGAAAAACTGTGGCTTCCGGAAAGCTGACAGTCTTAAGACTGGCCTTACATGGAAAAGACACCAAGGTTCCTGTCTGTAATAATGGGAAATAAAAGAAAAATACTTTCCTGGAAAAAAAGACAGTATGCAGTGCTATGCTGCAGAGACAGACTCAAGAGGCCTCCATTTCTTTAAAATAATCCTTCAGCTCACAGATATAATTTCAGGCTTTCTAGATAGAGTCTCAGTCAACAGACTTCTGTCAATAGCCAAACCTCTTTCAGATACAGGAGAAGCAGCACTACAGATACAACTGAGATTCAAAATTTAGAACACTGTCTACAGCCCTAATTAACTGCAAAAGTTGGATGACATCCAGAGCTGCAGTCCTTGGCTTAAAAGTCTGTCTGTAACAGAAGGATCTGTATTAAATCCAAGTTAACCCAGAATACAATTATAACGCAGAGCATTTGTACTCATTTTAACACAGAGAATACTGCAGACAAAAAATGTAGTGGATCTTTCTGGATATTCCTTGTTTTTTTCCACTGGAAAATTTCAGCTATAAAAAATGTCATTCCAAGAGTGAAATTGAGAAAATAATTTCCCTAATGCTAAAAACACTTTCCTAGAAATTGAGATAATGTATTATAACATCCAGGAACACAGGGAACCAAGCAGTAAATTGGATTTTACATCAGAACTGTTTCTTTAGGCATTTCCATAGAAAATGGACATGCCTTCATTTTAGCAGAAATACACAGCACACAGACTTGTAAGAATCAGAATGATAGAATCACAGAATTGATTAGGTTGGAAGAGACCTCTAAGTCATCAAGTCCAAGCATAAACCCAGCACTGCCAAATCCACCACTAAACCATGTCCTCACATGCCACATCTACATGGATTTTAAATACCTCCAGAGATGGTGATTCACCCGGTTCCCTGGGCAGCCTGTTCCAATGCTTGACAACCCTTTGAGTAAATAAATTCTTCCTAATATCCAATCTAAACCTCCCCTAGCACAACTTGAGGCCATTTTCTCTTGTCCTGTTACTTGTTACCTGGGAGAAGAGACCGCCCCTAACCTGGCTACAACCTCATTTCAGGTAGTTGTAGAGAGCAATAAGGTCAACAACATCTTATGTCAGATCCAATGAGACACTTTGGTTTTCAAAAGATCATCATGAAAATAGAAGTTTTATCCACACAAATATGGCTGGAAGATGTATTAAGTTTACACAGAGAAACATGTTGCCATTTCTTAACTTTTTACACCCTGGCTTTCTTATTAATATTTTATACATATTTCTACTTCACATTATCTACATATGTAATTATTCAGTCAAAAAAGGCAAATATTATAGAACTTGGTAATATCCATAATTCAGAGAAAGAAATCATCTGTTCAAAAGAATCCTCCTAAACAAAACTTGTCAGAAAAATTATTTGTAATGAGAATTTAAAACTTTGGCATCATGAAACACTGTCCCAAAAGTCAGGAATTAATTGCTTCAAAATGCAATGGAAGTGCATAAGTATTTAAAACAGGGAAAAATGCATCTTTAGAGAAAATTGTGGGTGTATTAAAAATAAAGATTCCATGTTCTTGTGGATTTCCTGCTCCTTTGGAGAACATTTCTGTACACAAGATGCATCCAATAACTACCACTGTCATTTAATTACTTCATCTATAAAGCTCTTTCATCTTGCATACACAAGATTATTGGTTTCTTTTATAGCCCATTAGTGTATCCCTGATACTTTTTTTGAAACTATAATAATTCAAAAGACAGCATGTCAGCTGGGTAAGCAACTCACGCAGAGCCCAGACCTTTGCTGCACATCAATACACTAGTTTTCTGTAAATTCAGGAGTGCTTGATTATGATTCTCAACAGATTCAATCAGAAAGGGTTCTGAAGAGATTTTCATTTCAATTATGCATGCCTCATTATCATACCTTTAGTGAAGCGGAAAGTACATTACAAGGTGAGAGCCAAAAATGGTGAGATGAAAAGCACAAAGCCTAAGTATCTTAGGATTTCTAAATTTGTCTGAAATAATACTAATTCATAGTAATATTAATCACCCTTTACACAACACTGCATTTTTACATCAGCTCTTTACAATCAGCTCTCAGACCACCTTTCACAGGAGGCATACAGCTTCAGTAAAGAAAGCACGCAGTTCTTACTGGGAAGACAAACAAATTAGAAGGTATTCTGTGATTCAGTGGGGTTGAAGGAGACATGTTTTTCTGAGGTTGAAGTAAGGTACTCAGAAAACAGGAAAGCCCATAGTTGAGAGTAAATGGGACGTTGTTTTGAAAGACAGAACTGATGGAGACCAAACCTTAGGCTAACAGAGGGAGCTAAAACAAGAGTGAAGCAACATATAATTAGGAGATATTTGGCACATGATGCTGAGATTCACAGATCAGAAACTACAGCAAGGTTTGGAAGGGATAGAGAAGAAACTTAACTTGGAAGGTAAAAGATTTAACACAATATGATTTAAAGAGAGAACTGATGTGGTTAGAAGAACATGACTTTCAATAACGGTATTTTTGCTAGGCTGCTACACTGAAACTCAGAATGCGTAGATGAGCACAGAAGAAGGAAGGGATGGATAGGTATGAAGAGACTAACTGAAAAAGCATTTGAGAAAAGAAAAAAAAAAAAAAAGGAGGAGGAATACAACCAAAAAAGTGTAAAGTTAATAAGTTCAGGAAGGGAGAAACTGGATGAGGAATGAGAGTGATGCATGATGACAAAGATGCCTGAGACAGCAGAAAAGGTGTAAGGAAATAATAGAGAAATCAATGTTTACCAATAAGAATGCATAATAAAGAGTAAAATACGGGAAGCCTGATTGCAGACCTCTTAGAACATGGCTGAAAGAGGAACCCTTCATTTATACACATACAAAAAAGACCCAAAAAACAAAACCCACCAAAAAAAAAAACCCAACAAACAAACCAACCAAAATAGACAAAAAAAAAAAAAAAAACAAAACCAAAAAACCCAACCAAAACCAAACCAAACCAAACCAAATGCCACAATGGCAAAGAGAAAGGATGAACTTACTACGTTACCAGAAGAAGGAAAAAAAAAGTTGGATTTTTTTTTTTAAATTATGTGAAGGCCATGGATAATATGCTTAAGGGGAAAAATGAAAAATGAAAGAATATATTAAATATAAATCCCTAATATATCAAAAGGATAAAAATTGCAAAGTGAAGGAAGGAAACAGCAACAAAGGAAGTGAGAAAAAAAAGCACAGATTAAGGGATTGTGAAGATGAAAAGTATGGGTAACAGAAAAGAGACGAAAGTAAAGGCTAGGGGAGGTAATAAAAGGCAGAGAAGGAGGAAAGAACCTTTCTGGGCTCAAAAACTTTTCAAATTTGAACTGAAAAATTTTAAAAGATTATTCACCAGGTTTATATGATGAAACCCCATTGATGGATGGGGCTTTGAGGAACCTGGCCTAAGAGAAGTTGTCCCTGCCCATGGGAGGGGGCCTGGAATTAGATGCTCTTTAAAGGTTCCTTCCAACCCAATTCTTTGGTTCTATGATTCTACTCCTAAACTCTAAGACACTGCTAACACACCTAATCCATCAGTAAATGGGTGTGCTGTTGCGTTACAGCCAAATATTAATTTAATGGATGAGAAAAGATAAAATAGCCGGATATGCATTAAAAAAAGCGGTAAAAGAAGTGCTGCAAAGACCCTTCCTCTGCTGCACAAAAGAATATAATTGCCAACTCTAATGCAGTACAATATACATTTGAAAAATGTGAACTGTACAAGCTAAGCATAGTGGCAGATGGCCACCTGTAACCTCTGCTATACACATATTAGAGTATCTTCAACAGAATTAAGCAAGGGTCTGTTGGCTTCTGAATTCTTCTCCCGAATAAACAACTGACCTTAAAAGTATCTACACATAACAGATACTTTTAAAAAATGGTGATATTGGTAATACTAATGAACCCTTTAATTGCAAATAATTAATATTATATATAAATATTAATATAATTATAAATTAATAATTTAATAATCCCAGTAATTTCAAACACATTCAGATGCTAGTTGGATAGAAGTAATGATGAATCCAAACGCATTTAGCTCCCTCACTAAGATGAATATACTATTATGTTAACACAGTGATAGAATAAATATGCCACTTCTACTAATGGGTATGGGCATAAAGACTGTGGAGAGAAATGAAAGATATTTGAAGAAGAGCTTGTTTGCATGACAGAAAACAGTGTTCTTCCCACTGTCACAGCAACAGCAACAATGCAAAGTGCTGCAGTTTTCTATCAAAAGAAAACTTTTAA
Organism: Corvus cornix cornix; assembly: GCF_000738735.6. Taxonomy (NCBI): domain Eukaryota; kingdom Metazoa; phylum Chordata; class Aves; order Passeriformes; family Corvidae; genus Corvus; species Corvus cornix. The sequence continues at coordinate 112,671,990 of NC_046333.1, read as the reverse complement.
CCAATTACTGTAACTGCTGTAATAGTAAAAGCAGTGCTGGAAAAACACTAATAAATCATAATACAATACAAAACCATGTAGAATGGGTGCACATAGGACAAAAAACATCTGTGTCTATTTAAAATTAATCCTGTCAGTTCTCAAATGTTGAACTTTGCTCAAAAATTGTATAAAAAAGTAACAAATTTTCAAAAATCAGTGATTTTTTTACTTATTTAGGTGGGAATTTCATCAATTTTCAGCATCAAGCAACTTTGGCACAAAATTGTGAAAATATGCTTTTGACCCGGTAGTGAACATAATTCAGTTAATAATTGTTAAATCTTTTCAATGGGATTCTTTATTTGAAATACTCCATTGTGTACATTGATGCTATGTTTTGGGTAAAAAAAACAACAAAAAAAGTGACATAGTAAGTCCTCCACAGCAGCCAAACCAGATTTGTTTATAAAGAAGTGAAATGTTAGTGTACTTTTTTAATTACCACTGACAGTTTAGCAAGGACAGACACAGTATCCAATTTGCTTGTGTGTTCATCCATCTCTTTAAAATAGTTCTGTTCAGTTCTAACAGTGTAATGGTGGATATATTTACCATGTAAAATTATTTAGAGCAGTGGAATTTACAAAGTAGGGCAAAATGCTCTTCACGTTCCCACAAAGCAATTACAAGACAACTAAAAAACAAAGTGAACTTCTTCTTGTTCCTCTGTCTTAATGACATAATCTGAATTGGGCAGTAATCCTCAGTTAAAACTGTGACAGCACTTCAAGGTCCATGGATCTTTATAACTCCTTTAACTACAAGACATGAAACTAATTTCACATGTGTGAATCTCAATATAGTTGCCACAGTCTTGAAAATAAGCATTCACAAAATGTTACTGATATGGAGGCAGGATTTTATCAAGGAAGGAAGGAAGGAAGGAGAAAAAAGCACTTGGAATAAAATCTACACAATTATAAATTAGATTTAGACCAAGAAAATGTTTTGTCCTTACCACACTTCAGCAGCTTTATGTTTCTCATTAAAATGAATTTCCCCAAATCTTTCTAGAATAATAAAAAATATCTCTTTAATGGGATGTTCAACAATTCAGGGGTCTACTGGTCTCATGGTTTAACATGGTTTGTTTATTACAAGTAAATAAATGGTGAAAGTAAGCTACACTGAGGTTTAAACTCTTCATTTCTAATAAACGAAAGTAATGAAGCCTTGACAGAGCTCCTGATGTGGTGAAATTTGAGGTCTAGTGTATTAAGATTTTCTCAGTAAATCAGTTGACTTTTATACCGCTTGTATCCTTTTAGTATAAACGCAGAATCCATCTGTTTGGCTAAGCTTCTAAGGACTAATAAGCTCCATTCCATGTCTCTTGTGTTATTAATATTTACATGAAATCCAATTTTACTTATTAGAAGTACCCTGTTTCCTGCTTCTAAGGACTTTTGAGATATCTAAACATTTCTCTTTGTGTACAATAGGAAACTAGCAGAGAAGGCCAGGAGTACATCCCACATCTGTCACACACCGAAAGATTTTACAGATTTCATCTTCAAAACTTTTTTCTTCTCCTGTATCACTTATATCTACCTACCCAGTTTGGATTGGGTCTTTCTCTCAGTTCTGAGAGAATACATACCTATTTCACAGAAAGGATAAAACAGCAGTGGCTTGCACCACAAATCAAGGCAGAACACACAGGAATGTATGGTACATGCTACTCATACCTTACCAGACAGAAACCTGTCCATGATGTAAACTTCATGACTTTAATCATATGAGGAAACAAAAAGCATGATCATCTTGAAGTCCTCAGGGAAAACAATGCTTACTCACAACCTGTTTTCACCAAGAGTAGTCTTAGATGCAATTTATAGTACCATTAAGCAAATAATTAACAAATGCTTTGACCTGAAAAATTTCTTCAGAGACAGAATCCTCAATAAAGTCTGAAACTACTCATGCTAAAGAGTCATTCTGAGAGACAGAGAAGAAGATACCCAAAATCTGAACTCCCATCAGGTTCTTGGGATCCAAGGATTCTTAAAATAAAAGAAAATCCTGAAGTTGCACAACTAGTATAAATATAAAATTATGCTACTTCCATTGTACTCCTTCTGGCCCTATAAGATTTTGACATACACATATGAACCAATCACTTTCTCAGGCATTTATCATTTCTATAAGAAAAAGACCAGGAGGAAAAAAGCAGGTATCTAGTTTTAACTGATTTGATTTTCTTATTCTGTTTCATAATCTCTAAATGCTGAGTTTCAGCAAACACAAGTGTGAAAAAAGAAAATCCCAGGAAAAGCAACGGCTATTGTCTTTTTTTTTTTTACTTTAGAAATGCCTGGATGGCCAAGGCAGTTAAGTAGTCAGAGAAACATAGTATTGTGAAAACACAAAGTGTGTTTTTTTGGGTTATGAAAGAAAATACAGAAGAGGAAAAAAACATATAGGAAATGAATATTACTGCGAGCAGTATATAAACTAAAATTGTATTCAGGGATTAATCTGACATCTTGCCTTAATACAACTACTATTAAGAAAACTATTACACAAATACCTTCAATTGAGAGGGAGTCCACTAAAAAATAATAATCTGCTGATGAAATGCATTAATATTTATCTTTCCTTACTTCTAAAGGAAAAACTGTGTTGAGGTGTCACAAACTGTGAAGAGGTACAGCTGATAAAGTTTAACTTCTCCCCCAGAAAATTTCTGAGGATAATAAGATAGTAAACAATTAATTGCACATAGTTAAAGATATAGAAAATTTTGCTCTTTAATATAATTTAAAACTAATACTTATAAAACGTGGCGCTGTATTCTTCCCCTTCCCCTGCCTCTAGTCCTGGCCACTCCCTCTGGTTCTCCCTATTGGTTCCAGTACCCCAACTCTGCCCATGTACCACCCCTGTACCCTGAGATCATTTGTCCATGTGCTTTCCCCACCTCCCTCCTCCCCCTATAAACTCCCAAGCTCCCAGACCACGAGGTCTGTCTGCCTCTGGGAATCAGCTTGTTACCATGCAATAAAAGTTCCTCTGAGGCCCACATGGAGTGACTCTTCTCTCCTTCTTTACTGTCACTGTGTTGTGGAGCCGACAGCTAGCGGGAGCAGGCATGCAGGGCCGTCCAGAAGGATTACAGGAGAGCGGAACCACCACTCTATCCTAAGCAGCCTCGCAGCGCTTTCCGAGAAGGCTGCAGCTTGCTAAACCAAACCAAGCAAGGCAACAATAAAACAGTATACTGTTTTCATGTTTCTGAAACAGTAATCAGGAAATTGATTTTGTGCACATGCAAGCCTCTCTTATTACCCACTGCATGTTTTAGAAATAAGCAAAATAACAGCATGCTTAAAAGTCACCACTGAGAGAAAGTAATGTTATGTGACTGGCATTTAGACTTTTTTGAGAACATGGAACTCCACATCATAATATTTACAGTAAATCCAAAGTTTTAAGACAAAGCTTTCAATCAAATAACGTAAAGATTGCAGAATCAGCCACATACCTATTCATTGATTTGGTGGCAGGTGGACCCAAAAAGGGCCAAACACCTTCCCAGCAGTGCTACTGTATGCAACAGGCTGAAGCATTAAATACTTAAGTTTCATCTACAGAGCTTCTTTACAGGTCTGTTCCCCACTCACAAACTAGGAAATGCACAGAAGAAAATGAGATAAGGTTGCAAATATTTATGCAGAATTTGTGAACTTGTTAGTGATGGAAAATAATTGTTTTCAAAATCTGAGTGTGTAAGTAGTTATGGGTTTTTATTTTCTTATAAGGCATAAAATGACACAACATACCATACACTCAAAAAATAGCACTTCTTTATTCTAAACTTTGTAATACCTATTGTTCTACATGTGTTCCCTTAAAGCAGGAATACAAAACGAGTTTTAAATACAAGTGTCAGTTCCCATGGGGAAATGGCTCAAACCTTTTTGTTGTCTGGATATATTACTTGAAATTTCAGTAAAAAGACAAGTGTTGAAAGCTCTCACCAGTTCACCTAACTTCCTCTGAAACAGGAGACAGTAGTTGTTCCAGATGTCACATATACTGTCAATAACCATTCTCAAGTAACATCTTGCAAGTTCCTCTTCTGACTTCCTCTGACCTCTTCCCAGGCCCTTGCCTATTCTTTTATCTATAAGATCCTGGACTTAATTTAGTCTTCTGGGTTTTACTCCAAGGACTATCAACTGATCTAATGATGCCAGGTCTTGCAGTAGGTAACTGCTGGTGGTACATGCGTGGAAATGGAGCCTTCAACATGCATATAGTTTACTTCTGAACACAGAGCACACAGTCTGGGCTTAGCAAAATGGGTTTCTCTTACAGAGAAATCAAAAAACACAACACTTATTGATGCACTGATATCCCCCTACCATCTCCCAGAACAGAACCGCTGCACAGAGAACTTACAGCCTTGTTGGTTGTTGCAGGAAATGTACAGAAAGTTCCTCTACTGTCTGGGGACCTTCTTCCCCCATTTTGCCAGTAATCTGTTTTCCATGCTCTGAACATCCCAAGCTCCAGCCACTGCAAGTTCCAGCAAACAAAACCTGCCAATTCTAACAGGTTTTGGGCATAAAATCTTCTAATAACGGCCTATTTTCTAATGTTACTTTGAAAAGAAAAACATAATGCTTTCTTAATTCTGAGACTTCTTTTGGCTAAACAGTAAAACTGAGTGATACATAACACGTAATCTGAGTAAGAAATAAGACATACATTTTCCCAACTTGTAATGAATATCATACAGATCACACAGCACTTTTGAACCCTGAAGTTCCTAGGTCTTAATAGCACGTGGGATAGGAGACCTGCAAGTGAATTATTAGACTAGCAAGCTGTTGTGTGTTAACCCTGGAAAGCAGCTAAACGTTCACACAGCTTCGCTCACTTCCACCCACAGTGGGATGAAGGAAGAAGAAAGGAAGAGTAAAAGCAAGAAAACTTGGGGATAGAGATAAAAACTGTTTAATAAATGAAACAGAAGTTTAAGAAAAGAAAAACAAAACAAGCCATGCAAAGCGGATCATTCACCACTTCTCATGGGCAGATTGATGGCCTGTTGGTTCCTAAGATGGACTGAACTCCTTTTCTTCTCTTTCTCTTGCTGATCATGAGACTGTGGCATGAAATATCTCGCTGGTTAGTTTGGGTCATCTGACCAGTGGTATGCCCTCCCAGTTCTTGCCCACCCCCAATCTATTCACTGTGGAGACAAGAGTGAGAGAGAAGGCCTTGATGCTCTTCAGCAATGGCCAAAACATCACTGTGCTATCAGTACCATTTTGGTCACAAATCTAAAACACAGCACCATACCAACTGCTGTGAACAAAATTAACTCTATCCCAGTTAGACTCGGTCCACAAGAGATTTCTGAGGAAACACAGCCAGAGGTAGATGGAGAAAATAATATCTTGTACCTTTGCACTCATCCCACTTCATTCCACTTTACAACAGAAGAAATTCCTGATACATGAACATTTTTGCTAATAAGTAACACTTTGTATCTCTCAGTTTGATTTACTTTGGTTTCAGAATTCAGACTTTTCTTAATACTTTTCTTACTCCTTCAATGCTAGGTCTGAAATCTAGTTTGATTTGACGAAAATACTTTTATCTAAGTGTTCTAGGGCAAAAGATCTTCATTGCACACCAACTCAAACACTCCTCATACAAGGAATGAAGTCTTCCTCACACTGAAGATGCTCCACCTGAAAAATTCTCTTTTTGTTCCTTAACTTTCAAAAACAATACTTAAGCATGCTTAAGTATTAAAGGTCACTTAAGTGACCTTAAAAGAGTAACAGTTTCCTATCATCTCATACCCAGAGCCATGTGAACACATGGCAACTGTACCTACACATGACCATTCAACTTACTAGCAGTCTACTACCAGTTCAAGAGAAGCAAGATTTTGCCTTTGACATTTCAGAAGAGGTTGCTATATAATTGTCACAGAACTTAAGCTGTCACTAATTTATATTTATTTTAAACAAAAATTAACAGATAGCTAGCTACAGAATATGTGGGATATCACAGAAGTACCTAGGGAACAGATGTACAAATAAAGGAAGACAGCATACAAGAGGCATCAGTTTTCAGGGTTAAGCAGAAAATGAAGCATGCACTGACCTTTCACTTGAATCCACATGGCCATCTAAATGAGTTTAAACTAGATACGAGATCTGTACAGTCCAATTTAATTTTATGAAACAAATATTCAAACAACTATATGCCAGTTACAATATACAAGATGGAAATTGGGTGCTGAATCTTTCATTGTAGCAACTAATTTGTCTGTCAACTCTGTTGCTAGTTGAAGTGTGTCTATTAATCTATTTGTGTTTGGATCAATTCCATTTTCCTAATTTTCTGGGCAGCTTTCACAGAGACTCCATATTTCATAAAAAGAACCTCCCACAGCACACACTTTCTTCTGTCTTCCCATATGTTGCATTTTCCTTCAAGATAGCTCTAGTCTAGTGTTGGGGTCCCTCCCCTGCCATGGAGCCCTGGGAGAGGGGCCCTGAGGGCACAGACACGGGGTTTCCCTGCCCCTGCTCAGCCTCGTTCCCATTGGTTGGTTTGTGTTCCCCTGCGCGGGCAGAAGGACCCTTGGTCCCGTGACTGGAACAGTTCCTGGGCAGAGCTCCGGCCATGCGGCTGGAGAAATAAACATCTCTGAAACAGCTAGCAAGAATCTGTCTGTCCATATATATTTCCTTTCCATGGGACTCCTGGTTTGGTATATGCATGTTGCAGGATCCCCACTGCAACATAATGGTGGATAGTGCAGGCAGAACGATCCCTGATCCCTAAGCGACTGATTTGTGTGAGTAAACCCTGGAAACTTTGGATTCCTCTTCTTGGTTTTGCTTTGCTATTCCGTATCTAAACTATGGAGGAACCGTGGGAAGACTCTTGGCTCTCAGAGCCGCATATGGACATTTATCTTAAACTTGAAAAGATTCTTGAAAAACGATTTGTAAATTTTAGCTTGATTCAAGCTCAAAAAGAACTGAAACACTTCCTGGCATGGTTGTTTAAGAACTTTTCTATGTTTCTTGGGATTTAATTCTTATGAAGGACTTTTGGAAAACCGTTTGGACACAGTTAATACTGGAGTCAAAATATATGCCGATGGAAGAATATTTTCGTGAATATTATTTAATTACCGAGACTGTTGAGCAATGTCAGCTGTGTCCTGGCGAAGGGAAGCCTGGTGCAGGGACCGTGCGGCCCAGGCCACGTGCACCGAGCGCTCTGCGAGCAGCAGCGAGGCAGTTCCCGCGTGCGGGCGGAGCCACGCGAGCCGCAGTGTCAGTGGCGGAGCGAGGAGCGGCGGGAGCGGTGGGACCCGGCGGTGCCCGCCCGGCCCCGCGCAGCGCGTGGTGGAGCGAGCCCCGTGAACGCCCGGCCGAGAGAGGCGGTGCGTGGGTGGCGGCTGGCGGCGGTGGCGGTAGAACAGAGCCGCGCCCAGCTGAAACGTGTGCTGGAGCCGGGCACGGGGGAGTCGTCGCTCGGGGGCCCGGCCGAGACGTGGGTGCAGCGCCTGGCAGTGGCAGCGAAGCTGCGACCAGAGGAGGTGACGCGCGGAGAACTGAGCGGCGCGGCCCGGCCCGGCCCGCGCAGCCTCGAACGCGACCCCGGGAAGAGCGCGCAGGCACCAGCAGCCCCGAGAATTCCAACACGGGAGCGACCGAAAGAGAGGGCAAAGACACAGCGAGACAGAAAACAGCAGCCACTCAGAAAAAGGAAAAGATCATAGTAACTAAGACCTTAGGGATAGTAAAATGGTATAATGTTAAGCAAAATTATGGTTTTATAACAAGGTGTGACAACCAGCAAGACATATTCGTGCATAGAACTGCTATTAAAAAGAATAACCCTGAAAAATGCATCCCAAGCTTGGGAGATGGAGAAGTTGTGGAATTCAAAATTATACGAGGTAGAAAAGGGTTACAAGCATCGCAGGTCACTGGGCCTGATGGTGTTCCTGTGAAAGGCAGTATATATGCAAAAAATCGTAGTCATGTTAGACAATATCTCCATTGTAAGCCCCCCCTACAGTTTCCCTTTCCTAATCCCACGTTTCCCTTTTACCCTATGTCCTATTACCCCCAGTGTATTCCCAATCTGTTTTTTCATCCATGGTTTCCCTCACAAAACCATGCTTTTGCCAATTGTTTCCCCAAAAATCCCTTTCCAATGCCGAGTGGGGGATGAAAAGGGGGAGGGAAGAAGTTAAACCCTCTCCTGCCTCAGTTTCCCCACAAAGCATGCTCAGAGAATTCTGTCTCCCTTCTGTCAGCCCTAAGATGTTCTACAGAATCTGTTTGGACATTTAAAGACTCAGGAGGGTGGCTGGTTTTGTCTTGAAACTGTTCTTGTTATGTTTATCCAGTTGTTTTCATTCTCCTTTTATTAAAATAAAACGGGTGAGGTGTTGGGGTCCCTCCCCTGCCGTGTAGCCCTGGGAGAGGGGCCCTGAGGGCACACACGGGGTTTCCCTGTCCCTGCTCAGCCTCGTTCCCATTGGTTGGTTTGTGTTCCCTGCGCGGGCAGAAGGACCCTTGGTCCCGTGACTGGAACAGTTCCTGGGCAGAGCCCCGGCCATGCGGCTGGAGAAATAAACATCTCTGAAACATCTATCAAGAATCTGTCTGTCCTATATATTTCCTTTCCACGGGACTCCTGGTGTGATATATGCGTGTTGCAGTATCCCCACTGCAACAGTCTAGTGCCCAAGGTTAACATGCTTCTGTCACAGACTAGTGGCACAACTAATGAATTCCTCTGAATCTACAGAGACAGAAAGCACCTAATTTACACTTGTGGGCAGGAATTCCCTTGCTCATTAAGGTGCTTGCTAAGAGAAAGAGAAAATAAATTTTTATTATTTGAAAGGTTTATTTTACACTATTTCTTAATGATTTTACACCAACGCCTTTGAAGCAGTTAAAGCAAACAGTAAAATCAGGTTAATACACATCTATAGTAAGCATAGGGTACAGACACATTAACAAGGATGAGAACTCTGTGCATGACTAACCAGTTGAGTGCAGATCACTATTTTCTGTGGTATTTCAGATTTCATTACTAAAATGGTATGACCACAACTGACTCATTATGCTAAGCGTGTAGTATGGATGTTCAAGCAGGTTATTCAAGTTGTCACTATTTTTCCTTTGGGCTTTCTGAATGGAATACTGGATTTTAGAGAATACTTTGTTGTTAGGAATACAGACTATTCCAGTAAACTACTGATCCTCAGGAACACAGTACTGCTTGTCTTCATAATTATTTTGGCTGCCATGAAATAGATTTGCATCACATTGTTTCTTTCAGCCCCGATGTAATAGCACTAATACCTCTTAGGATAAAGCAATTGATGATTTATGCTATCTTGACCTAGGTGCCCAGAGCCAAAGATGTGTTAGTTATGGAAAAGGAATAGCAGATATGCTTTGGAAACAGACTGGATTGAAGGTCACTAAAATTATGTTTTGCTGTGAATTCTGATTGCAAGGGTTATACAAGAAAAACCTAGTGGGTGCACAGACGTATAGGACAACAGGAATGTTGCCTTCTGCTCCCTTTACTGTTGGTGGAGAGACAGGAAATTCTGCAGCACAGTGAAGCCCAACCAAATCTTGAGTGCCCCAGAAGATGCTCTCTCTCCTCCCACTGCAGGGAAGACCAGAGTAGTCGGCAGACACACCACCCTCAAACTCTTAGCATTAGAGAGGACTAATCCAGGCCTCAGTGTTTTGATATCCTCTTTCATTCTCTCTGGTTTAGAATTCTTGCTCTATTGTATCACAGTTAATGGGTTTACCACAGTGGATGGATCTGCCCAAGAAAAGGTTCTGTAATTTTCTACACAGTACTTAAAGGTGAAAGAAAACAAATGCTGAATTGTTTCTTCTCCGAATGGGTAGATCAGTAAGAAAGACGTGGAGGAAACCTTTCCTTAAAACAGTGATACATTGAAACATTGTTAGACATCACACTGTCAGCAAATAAATCAGAAAAGCCCAGTTTCTCCCTTTATACATGAGCACAAGCATGGCCACCTCAGTGCACTGGGTTTTTTCTCTTTGTGGCAGGGACTCAAAATAATTATCTTGACCGTGGCTGTAAAGCATAGATAACTAGCCCATTAAAGCTGAAAGGAAACACAAGGTGTTTGGAATTAATTATTAGCTCAGATGAAAATACAATCATAAGCATTACTTGATAGGTGCTACAGTATGTGTGGCTCCCAGAAAGAATAAATACAAACACAATATAATCAACAGCAGGTTTGTTACTGTATTTACAGCAAGGAGGGTAGATTTTCATCATAATCTACATCACAGTCAGAAAGCCACTTGATTTACTGCAGATTAAAAACACTAGTGGGAGATAAATAAAATACACTAAATACTTTCAGATTTTTAGAATAACTGCAGTAAATGGAAATGTTAAAAGATGTGCTCAGATAAGACTTAAAGAAGGTGATTTTCTTCCCAAACAAGTTAAGCAAACTCAGCTAAATTATGAAACTTTGAGATTCTTTTCAAGGAACAACTGCTATCTAAATCACTGAATGATTCTCTTATATTAAACATGCCTTTTATCCCCATCAAGTAATGAAAATAACAAGCAAATAATTTCTATAAAGAAATAATATCTTTACTCACCAAAACGTATATAAAAATATTGAAGATTGTATCAAACTCTCCCCATCACTCATCACTACAGGGAAAGGCTCTCGATTGACAGTTTGAAGGAGAAAAATGATCCTTTTCTACCACAAAATCAATCTACCACAGAATATCGTACTTGACTAAAACACTAACAGAGAAATGTTCAAAGTTTTTTTAAACATTTTCTTTGATGACATGTTCTTTCTAGTCAAGGAAATTATGACAACTAAGTTAGAAAATGTCTCTTCTCCTCTTTCAGAGCAATTCACTACTGACAGTGGTCTGTCATTCCCATGAGCTTCCACTCTTTTCTTTCAGTCAGACAAACAAAATACCCAACTACCATCTCAGCTGTTTTACTCCTCACCAGCAGGTTCCCTTTTGAAGATTTCAGTAATTTCTGTGACACTGCTGTCTCTCCCACTTAACAAACAAATCATGCTTCTTCCTTGGAAGATGGAGTGATATTTTTATACTACAGTGATCAAAACAGACAAATGTACAATCAGTCTTTAATCAGAAGGTGGTCAGCAGAACGATGGCAAGACAACTGATGCAGGGCTTTTATGGTGGAATTTATCATGCGTGATTCAACACCTAAAAGGCAGACACCTAGCCTTAGCTTCCCCTTCAGGGAAAGCTCCCCTAGTTCAGAGAAGAACATCAGCATGTCCGAGAGTGACAGCTGTACAGCCATTGTTCTGTTTGTGTGTGTATATAGAGATAAATCTGTGTATATATGTATATGCAGCTATTCATATGTATTTTGAATATTTATATAAGGAAAGATTTGTATAAGTGAAATATATTTGGAGCAGGACAGAAATCAACCCTATTTTTTCAGTTTGGCTTGTGGCTTATTACGTTAATTAATAAAGTATTCTGGAAAAAGATACTAACCTTAACCTAATGGCATAATTTAGGCATGGCAGTAATTTCTCATAACCCTTAGGTACCTCAAGATCCTGTTTTTATAGGGGTTTTTTGTTTTGTTTCTTTTGCAGTTTTAGTTTTTTGCTTTGTTTTGGTTTTTTCCTTTCTAGAGTCCTGGGAGGGTTTGAACAATATTTCAGACATATTTCATATTCAGCAGTGGAAGTTATGACATAACATCTCCTACCTAGACTACATAAATTTCAGCTTCATCATTTCCAAGTGATGCCAAGGATCCCAAAAAGCTGACAGGTTCAGCACGCTAATGAAAGCTAGAACTTCTATCTGATCCAAACAGCTATAATTAAGGATCACACAGTTTAAGACAACCTTATCTGCCACACATATATTCAAGCCACTGGGAGAAACTTTTGCCATAACATGAACTTAAAGAGACATAAAAGATTAAGGTACTGAAATAGGGTGAAGGAAGAAAAGACAGGCCACTGCAGTTGTGAATTATTTCCTGCTGCATATAACCTGTAGAGCTGGTGCACAACCTGGGGGTGATCAGAAATACGAGATCATATGGCTCTTCTCTGTTCAGTTCTTAATAAGCAAATAAATAACAATAAAATTTTGTGCTTTCCAATAATTCAAGACAAATGTTTATTCATTTTTCTCCAGTTTGTTTACTATATCCCATGCTGTTTGCTTTGTAGAGAAGAATGAAAAGCAAACACAGAATAAAAGTATCAAGGCAAATGAGGACACCATACAAAGAAGCAATGCAAAATCAAATTAAAAATATGAAACAATAACATATTGCAAAAAGAAGCACTTGGGTAACATTCCTGCACAGAATTAGAGTATAATTTAGGTTCTCTCAATATCTCAGTAACAATGTGAGGGTTTTTCTAAAAAAATAATTAAGACGAGTTTTAGTAATGTCTACCACATTTTACTGTGTGCTAAACTAGGCAGAAATTTATGCCATTTCTGAAATTTTACAGCATTATCCCACAATTTGAGTTTTGAGTCATCAAACACAAAAATATTTTCCAGATTATTAAACTAAATTACTTAAAAATTGTGTAGAAGTTCTAACTCCATTTGTCAATTTTTAACTGTGTTTAAAAAAAAATAGGCAGCTAAAATGTATCATCTAGATTATGACAGCATCCAACATACAATATGCAATTTTTAAACCTACCAAAAGGTGATTCTTAACACAAAAGATAAAGTTCTAAACATACAGATGTGATATAAAAAAGTACACAAAAGGAAAAAAAAAGTTTAGAACTGTGGAAGGGCTTTCTGTAGCACAGACTGATTAAACATTTGTTCACATGCTGCTTTCTCTTATTTATTTATTTTGGCTTTGAATTCTACACATTATTTTCACCTCCATCTGTCACAAAGCACCATTTGTTCCAGTTTTAATTTGCATCATTCTCTGTTTCCTTCATGTCATTAGCATTTCTTTCTCCATTAAGTACAAGTAGCATCTCAGAAGACCAGTATGCTAGTATGGATTTTGAATTTGACACATCTTACAGGATGTAATGATTCACTTTCTCATTACAACTAATGTCCATGAACATTTTAAAGGAGAAAATTATTTTGTTTAAAACCTTTGAGTGCCTATTGTTAGAAATTTGCAAGGACAGGGAGGAAGAAAACATGCCAACAGATATCCCTGGTGAAAGGAATATGGTTAAATGGGACAAGAAACAAAGCGACATGAGTCAAAGAAACAAAAAATACCTGTTAGAGGTACTTGCAGATACACATCTTATATGTCATACAAGTAAGTCAAAAATTAAAACATGATTGACAATACTTGAAGTCCATGTGAAGTGAAGAAAGCACAATCTGATTGAGGGATTTACCTACATTTCTAAAATGAAATTCTGAAATCTTGTTATATTGATTTAAGCAATGCCATTGAATTCTATAGATCCAGAAAAATTTCCAGATATAGTTCAGATACTCTCATTAACTTCATTGTTAAACCTGACAACTTTTAAGTGACAAGACTGTCTTAATTTAATGAAGTCATCAGAACCCATCCTGTCATTACTTGATATATTTATCTTACAAATTTCTACAAGTAGCATAGTCAAGATCACACAGATGCTGGTATTTCAGAAAAAAAGTATTTTCTTTAGATTTCCGCCATCAGAAATTTCATTTCACATGTAATAAAACCATGGAGTCTTAAAATTCTTTGAATTTAGGAATTTCAAGTTTTTTGTAGTATTTGACAAGCAACCTTCAAATTTTTGATATCACTGATCATTCTCATCATCTAGACTGGAAATATATGATTTTCCTTAAGCCCTAAAGCTTAGGCTCAAAATTCCTACAGGGTGCTATTTCACTGTAAAACTAACTTTGAAATTATCATAGACATTAAACAGCCACTTTACAAGGAGTTCCATGTTTCCAGCTTCCATACTGTAGACACTGATGATGGTTTTTTTTTCCTTCTGAAAGACACATGACCTCAAGCCAAATGAATCTCAACCTGAGATTAAGATGAGCCAATGTGACGTGTATTTTCATTCAACTTCAAAAATGCAGCTGTCCACCACAAACTGCAAAATCGAGAGACAACTCTCCAGCAGATGAATTAGACTTATGCTTCATAAGATGTCCAGGGGGATTACAATTTTGGAATAGCAGAAAGCCTAGCAGAAGAAACTGACTGCAGTACAAACAGAGAGTTGCAAACACTGATTCTGATGACAGTTGATGAGTGACCAAGAGGAGCAGTGTCAAGTACATGATGGAAGTCCAAGTGCTGAAGCCACAGCACTTCCCACAATCGCAAGCAGAACATAGAGCTGACAGGAGTTAAACATGGGAATCAGCATGCTGGAATCCAAATGCTCTGCTTTACATGGAAGTAAGATAAACCACAAATTCTCACTTGCAGAAGCTGGGCAGGCACCACCAGAAGACAATAAACAGCATCTGCAAGATGAAAACACCAGGAGAATCTGGGCCCACTTCTGAATCAAAACATTCTGCAGAATTTGTGACTTGTGCTGTCTTTTCCTGAAGATTTTCTGGTGACTTTTTAGAATAAATAAGAGCACCTCTAGCCCAGGACTTCAACTTTCAAGTCGTTCCCTTCCTGCATGAAACATCAGCAGTCATAAACCTCATTCTTCTCCTTTTTCTCTGTTCTACAGAAATACAGTGTGCACAGAGAAACCCCATAGAGCCGACTAGAAAAAGCTTTGTATACAATTAATCACCTTACAGTACCACAAAATTCAAATAATCCTGTTATTCTGAATCATTTTCTCTCATTGCAGTCTGCAGGCAAGAGACAACTGCCCCGGGCAAAAGTCTGGGTGCGGAATTTACTCACTAACCAGTGGGAAGGCCCTCATGAGCTTATCGTTTGGGGTCATGGGTATGCTTGCGTTTCCATAGATACTGGGATACGGTGGCTACCTTCAAAATGCGTTCGCCCTGACCTGCGGCACCAGAGGCAGAACAGGCAACCTCCAAATGATGACCAGAACGCCAACCATCCAAATGGCCACCAGAATGTAGATCATCAGCCTAATGACTCTTCTGATGATGACCAAGATGTTGACCATCAGGCAGATGGTCCTTCCACAAGCAGAGACTGGGATGGTCCTTCCACAAGCAGAGACTGAACTTTAAATTTCTTGTTATGGAGTCAGATAGTTAAAGCCTTAAGGACATATTTAGAATTAATAATTGATGTAAATTTCTATTTAGGATTAATAGTAGAATTGTTATCTTAAAAAACAAAAAGGGGGAATTGTGGATACAATATTGCTGCTAGCAAGAATTTCTCTTGCTTCTTTCTAAGCCCGTGGGATACTTTGCTCTCCTTCACTCGCCACTGAAACAGGCGAGCCAGCCCAGCTGCCACAGTCCAGGTCTATCAGCAGGATAAACAAAAACCACCAAGTGCTCAATAATTCTGGTACTGCCGGATCCCCAGATGGAAGCTTGCACCGGATTGCACAGCCGAGCTCCTGACACAGCCCAAAATCAAGGGCAGTGTCTCTGTCCAGGGAAATGCCGTGCAGGGCAGCCCAGTCTAATAACTCACAAAGTGAGCTCTCAGGAATGGAGGTGTGCGTGATACTGAAAACACCTTTCCAGACCATGAATCCAGCGTCGGTTTTTAAGCCGCTGTTCACCATTCTCTCAGCCCCGTCAGACATCCCGGTCCAGGGCGGGGGGAAACAGCGTACCTCCAGAGAAACATGGCTTGGCTTGCAGTGTGCAGGATCACGTCACAGCGTGCAGATCATGGCGGCATGCACCAAATATTACTGTAGTCTGCAGCCGTAGGGAGGGGAGAAGATCCAGCAGGCAGGAATTATGCAGCAAGATTGATTTATTTAATTATTTCACAAACTCTTTTATAGACTTTTTTCTTCATAGTCTAATTGGACAAAGGATCAGCCACCCCCTGTGTGGATTGGCTAAAATCCTGAACATCCATTGTCAAAATATTTTTCTACTGTACCATAAACATAGTTCTACAAGGTCACAGGTGTTCATAGTTTATAGAACTCTGCTAATATCTTCCATGAGAGAGAAAAGTATCACACGGGCTTAGAAAGAAGCAAGAGAAATTCTTGCTAGCAGCAATATTATATCCACACAATATCCATGATTCATTCAGATCTTTATATTGTGTCTTTTATCATAGTAACCAAGATCTAATTGTAAACTGAGATTTTGCTCAAATAAACAAATTTTGAAAATCCACAAGAAACAGATGGATGTGTGGTATCGCACTGAACAGCTAAGCTCCACTTGTCCATGAACGACAGCTGCGTAGTTTAGACATTATTTGTATTGACTTAAATATTTCTTCTAACTTTCTCAACAGCAGGAAAATTATATCTAAATTCATCTTGTTTTAAAAAATAATGCAGCTTCCTTTCATTGTGACAGTTTCAAAGCTGGCATGGGTGATCACTTGAATTTCTAAACCTTCCCTACACTAACCTTCTACCTAAAATCTCACCTGCTTATTAACAGCGTCACTTGTAGGGCAACACTCTTTTCTACCTGCTGAGGAAAGTCGCACAGCACCCAGCAGTAAGCAGAACCGACACAAGAAATATGATAGCAAGATTCCACAACACAAGCAAGTTTTAAATCCGTTAATTCCCTTTGTGCCCTGAGTTATCATTTGTGATTCTCATGGCAAATGCAAACCAGACATTTATAAATGGCAAACAAAAAGGCCAAATCATTTATTGCATCTTGATTTATCATATCACATTATTTTGCTTACAGAATTTCAATGTAATCAGGAAACTTTCAGAAAACAGCACCGATTGCTCAAGTTTTATGCAGTGAAACACACATATGAAACAAATATATAATTCCAATCTAATAGCTAGTGTATCATGTTTATTACTTATTTCAAATTATCAGAGTCTGTTTTCTTTTTCCACTGTTTTCATGCTTGGCATTTAGTTTCCTGAAGCTCAACTGAATTACTCAAATGCTTGATTTTAAGTACACGCGTTTGCGAGATGAGTGTTTTAGCCTTGCCTCTTCACACACCATGCAATGCATGGGATATGATGAAACATTCTAATATTGGTGAAGCCCTGAAGCAGTGGGCCTTTGCAACTCAATCTTCATTCTGTCAATTGTTCATCAGGGAATTAATTTAAAGTGTACCAGGAGTGCTTCTGCTGTAGTAGCAAATGCCTTCAGTGGCTGAACTCTTTATTTGCTATCTCAGACCATGAGATTTCTACTGTGTACAAGGTGCTAATCATGTTAAAATTCTGGCAAAATATGAGAAAGGCATTTAAGTTATACATCTGTATGAACACAATTAAAAATGCTTAGGCATCTAAATCAATGATAACAAATAAAGTTAGAAAATAGTGTTTCCTTTCTTTACAGTGCTGGTTTATTTCTTTATTCTCTTATTTCTTACTATTAAAAGATTATTTTTAAGGCAGCTTAAAGTTAAGAAGTTAAGGAAAAACCTAAGTTGCTCCTCTCCTCTGCTAAAACATTTTGAATCACTTTTTTTTTTTTTTTTATCCCTGAATGAAACTGGATAGAATTCAGATCTAGCATATCTAAAGTTAAAGATAAAAAGGTTGAAATGTTTCTTCATAGTATCTCCACTCACAGCTATGCATTGGTTTTTATTTGGTTTGTGTGAACAGAGAAGGTCAAACAAAAAAGGTTTTCCAATGTATGGAGAGGAAGAAAAGGAAAAATATAACTTTCAAGATTTTTATTGCAGCTTCTTTCTCTGACTTCAGTATATGTCATTATGATTTTTTTAAAATCAATCAGACCTCATAAACAGAATATAAGTACTTTTGCTGTGTATACCTCAGTGTCAATTCAGAGATAGTAATTATATTGTCTAGATCTTGCAAACATTGTTTTCCAATTTTTATTAAAGATACTTTTTTTTTTGACTGAGTTAAAAGGAGTTCATAGAAGTGAGAAATTTAAAGCAGTTCATGGATGGCTTCCAAACATTTCACTACAAAAAAATTCTGCTAGTAATTGTTCCAAATGATTTTTTTCCCCTTCATTTTGGCACTCTGGAATAGAATAGAGCTGAATTCCTAAATGATTAACTTACTCCCCTTCACAAGAAATCATTAATTCACTAAACAACTTTAATTACTGTTTGGAGCCTACATTCAATCCAATTCAGCACAAACAAATATTTAGCAGTTCAAGATGTTCTTTCTTTTAAGCACCTCTATCTCTACACTTAAGCAGCTAGTTTGTGATAGACTATTGAATCAGGCTTTTGAGGGTGGGGGAAGGGAGAGAACAACCCCAAAACACTCAAACCAAACCCATTTCTTCTTAAAAATCTTTTACTGAATGGGTTCAATGAGTGAAATCAAGTTAAATGCTGTATTATGTTGCAAGAATATAAGTAAAATTAATAAGCAAAATTAATTTCAGAAGTCATGAGTTTTCTGTTTATATTGCTAGTTGGTGTGGCTGAAATAACTATTTTCTAGGACCACTGGATGTGGACTGCAGGTGAACTTGCCCAAACCCACTTAGGTCCTGACGGATGAGACCACACAAAAACATAAACCTGAGCTCCCTCTGCCCTTTAAGCTAGCTCTCATACTCACTGGAAATCTCTCCTAGCACACACTCAGGTGAGAATGTTACAAAGAAGACAAAATCTCATGGTGTTCTTCAGATGAGAGTAGCTCATTTCTCTGCTTAGCTGATGGTGTTAGCTGTCCTGTGTATAAGGTCAACGGGAATTCTGCCACTGGGTTAAATCCTAACTCCACTGAACCCTACTCGCTGAATTGTGAACTGTAATTGATGATGGTTTTAACTCTACAATCCTGTCAGAGAACAGCAAGAGGTGCAAAAAAAAAAGTTTTTTTAAAATTTATATTCACAGGGTTTATATGTTCCTCCTGTAACTTCACTGCTTATTTTTATTTGAATATTAGTTTATTCCAGAAGAATTAACGGAATTATGAAATATCAACAGTTTCCAACTCTCACTTCCCTGGAGACATTGTTGAAAAAGAATATTAAAAGTTGCAAAGCTTAGGTAATATTTCTTTATTGAAACAATCTACTGTGATTTAAAAGACACTTCAGTCAGTCAAATATTATGGGGCAGAAAAATCTAACCAAATGAAACCCAAACCTGACATGAAAAGAGGCAGCCTGTCTAAGATACATCAAATGCTAGGAAGTCTCCAGTGTCCTTACCTTTAAAGCTTAACCTCAAATAGCACTTTTTTTGCAGTAATGATAAGGATGAAAAACAACACTTAATTTATGATTAAAACTTTTCTGGGCACAGAAAAAAGAAAAGCAACAAAGCAAGATCCTCAGGCAATCCTGTTTAAATGAATCTTTTCTTTTTTTTCATCCCTTCCATGGCTTTAATGTACTGTTCCTTATTCTTTCTTCCTACCAGCTTTCAGATTCATTCGATGCAGAATAAACCATCCTCTATAAATGTGAGCAATCTTTCCAGTGTTTGGACTTATAAAACAATGACAATTCTTAAAATAAACTCCTGTAATGGCTCACCTGCTACAGAATACCACCAATTAAACTTAGGTTTTTGAAACCAGGTGAAGTTCTTTGAAATTCTCTGCTTTATGAGAATGACAGAAAAAAGAAATAATTCAAGTAATTATAATTTCCATTTTTCTTTAACATGATACGGTGCAATTCTACATTCCCTGCAATTTTCAGCCTCATCTAAACCACACAAGTGATTCTGGAAGCATTTCAGTCAAGGACTCTACAGTTACATGAACTCTGGTAAATTAAATATGCTAAGCCTGTTCTGTGCCACTGAGAACAAGTGCTGTGGCGTGCATGCAAAAATCCCTTCTATTTCAGGACAGAGAAGCCTTATCTATACTAGTTATCAGAAATTGCCAGTGACCTATGTTAGGTCCTAAGTTGTCCCTAAATACTGTTTGAGAAAGTGTTAATTGTAGAAGCCAAAGCATCTTAGGAAACATGCCAACAACTAATCTCTAGTCCTGTTTGCTACTATACATAGCTTGTAAGTCCAGCATCTTCTAAAGTGCAAAGTAACAGCCCCTTCAACAATCTGGGATATAATACATTGCTCTCATCATAAAACCACTAGTTAAAAAATCTAAAGTACAAGCTGGAAATTTAAGTCTGCTGTGCTTGGGAACTGCAGGTACTGCAACAACCTTTTGGTAACGATATGTTTACATTTAAAGATTTCATAATTATCCAATTTTAAAGTAACTGCTATATGGCAATATACAGCAATTAATATAAATATTTTGATATTGAAATAATTAAGCCATCATAAAACATTTAAAAACATGAAAGTTGCATTTTATAACAGTACTTCTGTGAACGTATTTTCAACCTGGATTGAGTTATTTTCTAAATTTTGCTCACAGCTGTGTTATTTACTGAAATCAAAGGACCACAATAATTTTGATATGCTATTAATAAAGCAAAAATCAGCATTTGGAAAACAAACAGTAGCCTACAGAAAATTATGATATCCTGAAGGCATATGTTGTTTGTATTTGACATTACTTACTATTGTAGTAACAGATGAACATACTAGCAGTTGGCTAAGGATCTATCTTTTTAACCACAGATACAGGAGAATAGTAATTCTGGCACCATAAAGTCAAATATAATAGATGATCAAATAATTTCTAGCTGCTACCAAATTCTGCAAGAATACTGGGTGGGAAATTAGACTGCTCCCTCTAGATACTTTATTATTCATTTCAGTTACCATCTATTGCAGAAGTATATCCATGTGATCTAATGCAAAGAAGAGTGAATGTAGATAGGGAAGGATTCTTTGTGCTTACATGAAGTTCATCATCAGTCAGTCAGTAGTCTGTATTAATCTACATCCTCTGAATGTTTGATACAGTTTTCCATGGAGCAAGTTACAGGGCAGATAAATAAAACAGGTTTAAAAATAATTCACAACTAATAAGACCTCTTTTGTGAAGAAAAATATTCAATACACTAAGTTTATATGAAATACACAGTAAATGGAACCAGGAAATTTTATTTGATGGTATACTTACCTTCCTATAAAATGTAACTGTTTAATGATTTAACTACCCATATTCTACCATAGGATGGAAGGCTATGGTGGCCTTGTTTTGGTTTCTGCTAGGGTTTTCAGGGTGATATTTTTGCTGTTGACAAAAGTCTTGACAGTGATTCCACAGAAAAATGGACTTTCATGTCATATCTCCCTGCTGACCCTACTGAGTACTATTTCTATTTCTGTCCCAGTGAGTCAAAGACAGTTACCTCCATCTCCAGCTAACACATCTCTAGATCACAGAAGCCATTTCCTCCAAGCTATGCAACTACTAACGTAGTTAAACTAAAATAAAAACCATTGCTTTTAACATGTTTTTGCTAGAAATTTGCTGTATTTAAAGAGAAAGACCATGTGTCTTAAAGCATGCTATTTCTTGCAACAGTACTTACTGGTCTAACAAAAAATACTCATTTGCATTAATATATTTAAGAAACTGAACTCTTCAGGCTGCTTAAATCTGAAATAGACAACATTTCACAGAAAATTTAGCTCACAAGTTTTCCCCTGTCATTATGAACTCAGTTAAGCTAAATCACTTTCTTATTTCTGCATGTTGTACTCAGCATGTGTAACCTCTTCACAATGGAAACCAATGCTTTGTTTCAGCTTCCTATCACAAGCCCATACTTTACGCCTCATTCAAGGATTGCAATTGGCATCACAGGTTGATTTCTGTCAAATACAGACCATAGGTCATAAATTCCTTGTGTCCATTCTTCACTTAGAGAACTAAGCCTTTTTATCCTACCTTTGTATGACAACTGGATTCCAAGTGACAGTGTCTTTCCAGCAGTAAGTAAACATACTGAAAGTAAAGGAAACTTGAACATCTGGTAAAGGAGATATTGCCTGAAGTGACACAAAATATGTAGCAATTTAGGAAAATAACATGTATTTTTTTAAATAGGAGCAGGTCAATATAAATTTTCTAGGAGATTGAAACCACATTGCTTTCTAAGGTCCATTCTTGAAACATAGGTTTAACTTTACCTTTTCGTTTAGATATATGACAGAATTTCAGCAACAGGTCTTATTTGCAGCAGGTATAAAAGTCACATTACATAACGAATTTAAAAGTCTGTCCCTTTATGATACTCCGTTTTTCTAAGTTAGCAGACATTTTAACGCAAGGAAACTAGATTAAAGCTTATCACACAGGTTCACCTCTCCATTGTCCATTCTTCTATCACAATAAAATGCTTTTTAAACACAGCCCAGCTGAATTCCAGAGTCAGGAGTCATGTTAAAATTTACAATAAAGAAAAGGAGAGTTTGTCCCAAAGCCTATGTGTGAAGGAGAAAGACTCTTCTAATTAGGAAAAAGAATAGAGGTCTCAGAAGAGACCACAGGGTCAGTAGAGGCAGACCTTGACAACAGGACAACAGCTGATGGATCCAGGAGTCCACTGAAGAGCTATGTTATATACGTCTGTAAACTCCAGCACTGCCAACAACTCCACAGCAAGGACCTACTTGGTCCCTTAGGTGAGTGACCAAAACACACAGTGTAGGCTATTATAGGAAGAAAACACTGGAGACCACAGACAAGCAGTTGGGAAATATGTGGTAGACTTCACAGCCTAGAGGCTGGCAGAGAAGAAAGCAAGCTGTTAGTTTATTTTCTCTCACTTGTTGCTATCTTACCTCTAAAAAGCAGGCGACAGTGTTTTAAAAAGAGGGAAAGATGCTTGCATTTTACATATTATTAATGGTAATGTACAACACACACAGAAAAGAAGTTTTAAATACCTATACTTCCTTGGTTAGTATTACAACTAATATTTCTTCACACAGGACTGTTTAATTTGGATGTAAACATGTACATTATAGCTGCACTTCTTTCTCTTTTGTTTTCCATTTTAACTGGAAATCAAGTTCAAGCTTTTACTTAGACAAATGTGGTGGATGGCAATAAAGTATAAAGAATAAAGAGTTCCTTTTCCTATCAGCTACCAGAATACACCTCTACAGACATACACTGGAAACACGGCAAACCTTGATAATAATGACACAAAGAGAAGCAAGGAACATTTTTCAACTCTTGTTATCATGTTAGAAAAACCCTTCCCCTTTGATTGTAACAACAAGTGAAATACAGCACTTGAAATTTACCTGGTAGTTACTTGAACCCAAGGTTTTGGAGGTCCTACCTCCAGGTGACTGAAAGCAAAGCAAGCTGAGATTGAATATGAATGTCAAAAATATAACAAATGTAAATCTGACAACCATCGAAGTCCTGAGTGTTAGTTGGGTTTTTTTTTTTTTTTGTAGTTCTTTTACAAAATGGAGTAATTTGAACAAGCCTCATAATTTGTATATGTTGAGAAACTACTTTCACATGTTGATTTACTACTGTTGAAAGTAATGGAATGCAAAATTTTAATTTTTCAGATACTCAATGTAGTAATAGAGTGATTAGAAGGAGTATAAATCTTGAAGTATTATTATTATTGTTTAAGGAATGTTCAGAAATTGTGAATTAAAACCAATCTTACATAAATGTCACAACAGCTTTGTGCATCTTATTTTGTATCTTGATACCCTAAGTGTCTGATGAAGTCTAATGGAAGGTGTTTTCTCCTCTCTTCCAAAAAGCAATAGTTTCAAGCAGCAGAGGGGTTTTTTTTTAAAACACAGTACCTTATAATACAAGGACAACCTTAAATTAAGCTCTTCTTTAGGTTTCCGTGTGGAGGAATGTAACATATCCAAGAGCACTTGTATCCAGTACCCAGAAATCTCAGAAACTTTTTGATTCATGTTCCTAATTTCTTATTTAAGTGACAACACTGCAAAACGTAGGCTGTTAAAACAGTTCCTGAGGGCAATATATTGAAAATAATATACCATTCCATATGGACAACTAGACATCCCACCCTAGCTGAAGTTTTTCAAATCTTAAATTTAGGAACAGAAGATTGACATTTGAAGTCTTTATCATCTAAGCATCTCTCAATCTCAATCAACTTTGGAAAATCTGTTTTGTCCAAGAGGGTCAAGCACGCATATATGCTTTATATCCTCATACAACACATGGCACACATTATTTTTCCAAACCCCATAGTCCACTATGATGCAAAGTCCCTGGGATTTGGGGATATTTTTCAGAACTTAGGGATTTTGTTTGGCATTTTTGTTGTTTTGTTGGTTTTTGGTTTTTTAAACAGGATTCATGACAGCAGATTATGGCACAAACAATAGTGGAAATGAAAATAAAGTTACAACAATGGCTAACCATGGAATTTAGGGGAGGAACCCTTCTGAACCACAGAATGGCCCTTAGCAATGAGAGAGGCAAAAAAGCCAGGTACTTGACCAACTTCATCACCACTAAAATTTTACTGTAGCCTACTATGTACTTAACCTGTTCAGGAAGGATTTTAAAAAGGAAAGAATCACCGCCCCAAACCAATGTTATTATTTAGCACATAAACAATCAGTCTGGCTTTCAAGCAGTGTGGTGTCCAGGTCTGAGCACTGGCCAGACCAGATTATAGGATATAAGGCTGAAAGATCTCGCCTCAGCTACTGAGTATAAATTCCAGCAACTGCAACCAGCCTCAGCACATAATCTCTGTAAATGCATCAAGTTCATTGTATGAGTAATCAAACTGCTTGTCTTCATTGCTTCTATTGCCACGACTTTTGTGAAACATCACAATCTGCAATTTGCAAAAACAATGAGAAGAAACAGTGACAATGGCAAGAAATTAATTCATATCATGACTTTCTCTGATATTAAAATGCGTGGAAAATAACCTATAAAAAAATAAATGAATCATGAATATTCATAGTTGTGAATGGGTAACAATACTTTTGAAAATAATGAATACAATTAATCACCGCAAAGGTTTTTTTTGAGAAAGAGTCCTTCCAGTAGATTCTTTATTATTCCTACCCTGTAAGAATTTTTTTTTTTTTTTATCTTCACAGGTGAAAATATCTGCAAAAATTTCATGCCATTTTAAGGTGTTTCACTCTTAAATAAAGACTTAGGACTCACTCTAAGTTAACCAGCACAAGCATCCGAGAAAGGCTTATGTGGACACAAGAACAATAACTCCATACATTCGTGCAACAACCAGGCAAAACCAAACTATATAAGACAGTCTGGCAATTTTATTAATTATTACTTCTAAGTTAATGGTGAAGCTTTACATGTTCCTTGACTTCCAGTGTCAGTCTTGGCTCTCCCCGTCTGTAGCCCTCATCAATTAGAGCAATTCTGTACTTGACAAATTTTGTCCCTTAGTCCTCAAACATGAGGACTTTCCTAAAAAATGGCACAGTCACAGGATGGACCAGCCATGCCTCCTGCACGCTCCTGGTATGCCAAGCCTGGCAGGACAGCCTGGGAGAAGACATTCTGCTCAATTTAAATAAAAAGAAAATAGGAATAGCTGCTTGCTTAAAGTTATTAGTAACTTGATTTTTTTTTTATTTTTACTAAATAAAACTGTTCAGTTTCCCCATGATAAAGCTAAGTGGATGGCATACATTTGAAAGCTTTCAGTATGTGCACACAGAGGGGCACCCCTAAGCCCTAGCTGCATTATTCCATCACCACTGGCATGCTATATGCCACATACCCTTCCCAAAACCCTTTAGTCCACTAAAGTCCCAATAACATAACTGATCCTCTTCATTACTAAGCTAAACCTTCCGTCAAAAGAAGTGACTCCTGAAAGCAGACCATGACAGGTCTATTCAGGCACTGCAGAGGGCCACTGGATGTGGGATCACCAGCTCCTCTCCAAGAGCATTACACATTTCATTACAAATTGTCTTACTCCTTATTGACTCATAAGACACTAAATACATATTTGACTTTCATATTCACTGGAATTATGTGCTAAACCCATAAAAGCCAAAACATAGAATTTTAACCAGGAAAAAAATGTTATGACTTTAAATTTTTGCCTTTCAAGCTATAGTTCTTAACTGTTCCCAAAATAATTCCCATCATTGTGTAAAGGACATGAGTATTCAGTCAAGGAAAACGGAAATGGAGGTGAGAATAAGATTTGATTCAACAGGTGGATTCACTGCTTTATATCCACATTGGCACAGTCAGTACTACCACCCTGCAGGTAAAATAAGGATAATATTTTAGTTTTGCTCTTAATGAATTATTTTCAGATAAAGCAAACAGGCCAGAAATGTTCCAAGTATGGTAAGGTTCAAAAGTATGAGAATCAGAGTTGTGCCTTTTCTCCCATAAATGCACAGTATCATAACCCAGAACTGATGCAATATCATACACCAGATCCTCATCAGTCATAGTCCTTTACAGAGCTCGCAGACCAACCAGATCTTAGAAGGAAATATATATATAAGAATCTGAACTGTAAAACATTGTGATGCCATTGTAACATTTTAGTTAAGAAAGATCTCTTGCACACACCCAAAGACCCCCACCCTCCCAAATTAAAAGTTTATATTCTTCACTTTTCAAGAGCAGCATTCGGTCATAACTTTTGAAGTTGTTAAACATATAGTCTCACTACATTAAAAATGTCTAATTAGCTTATGCGAGGCTTAATTCTGATAGGAGCTTAATTACAAATCTGTGTTGCATGAGATGAGACTCGTTCATATTTCAAACACATGTTAGTTGTATTACATAAATGATCTTTAAAGACAACCACTTTTTAGAAGTGACTGTCTTCAAGACTGATGCAAGGAAAGACATGTCTAAGCTATCTTCCAGCAGATTTCACAGATGGCTCACAAGGCTGTCACAAGGCACAGAAGGAAGAAAGTTGCTTATTTCTTTATAGAGATGCAGATACGAAACACAATCTGGATTTAAGGCTAAAAAGCTGTTTATTTATCAATAACTCTTCTAAACCTTACTCCTGATAACTAATATTTCTTACATCAAAGTGAATTACTAAAACTGAAAATTAATAGGCTGCTAGGAAATAAGTATATTTCATGTTGATTTGATGTCACGTATTGCCATACAAAAATATGGAATATGTGCTCTACAGGTGCAATCTTCCATGCACTTTTCTGTGCAGGCTATAACAGAGATTAGTTGGTTATTACAAGTGAACACAGGAAAGCAGCATTAAGAAGTCACGGGATACACTGGTTATACCATTTCAGGAAAAAATGCTAGGTTTTTCAAAAGGTAATGATGGGAATATATTGTAGATCAAATTCTGAGAAACAGAACCATCATCAGGTTGTGCCCTATCACTAGGCTGTGAAGAGAATCACAACAAAATATGAATGTATATATTTATTTTTTAAAGCCTACTACACCCATCATAATAGACTCTTTTCCTGATTTATAAGGCAGACTAGGGCATTTTTCAGAATTTGTTTCTTCATTAAGGAAAATAGGAAAAGAAAATAAGGTCTGATGAATCATACTGGCATTTTTTAATAACCTTCACAGGAACCAATCCTTTTCTCAGACTTCCAGTGGCATTGTGAGAAATAACAATCCATGAAAAAATCAAATAGATAAAAAAATTTAAAAATCAGGATATTTTATCTTCCCTTCAGCTTCTTAAGACTCAGCTAACCTGGCTGCAAGCATCTGGCACCATGCAAGTGGCATATGTAAGCTGTTTACAGACTTTGCGTATCTCAGAAATAGAAAGCCTAGGGCTCTTGTCAAGAAGTTTCAATTTGCTCTAAAACACTGTTCTTCTAAGACATCAGTCCCTGAGACTCTCATCCTTCTGGTCAGCAATGTTCTGTAAACAATTGTAGCATCTCAAGTGAGGCTTGCAGAAGGAAATCACAGTGGTTACGTCTGTGTGCCACACTGAAATCCAGGGACAGTGCCCAAGAGACATCAGAAAGCATTAGCCCATAGTCTGGTCTTGACTCATTGTATTAGTCTTACTACACATAATGAGTCTTTTGCTGTTCTCCTCTTGGGGAGACAATCTTATTTTTTCTAAGATCAGCCAGGTATTAATTGTTTTTGTTGTGTCCTATGTTAAGAATTACTATTAGAAAATAGTACTACAGAAGCTTCACTACACGAAGCCTTTACAACAAAAAACAGATCTTACAACTTTTCATTCTCCTAGACAGTTGTTTAATTACACACTCCAGTCTCATAACTTACAAATATATTGAGAAAATACTCGAGACTGTGGCATTTAATACAGCATAATGATTTAGCTTCATGGTTCTATAATAAGGCTGAATGCACTATGGGAATCTTCTATGTCTCTGTCTCTCAGAGATTCCTGTGATATATTAAACAAATAGATGGGAAAATATTACCTTTTTTTTTACACAAAACAAGATGTTGTAATAAACTTCACAGGCAATTCCAACACCCCACTGTACTGTCTAGAGTTCTCAAACAAGAAATAGAGAAAATTACTCCTGTGTGGTTCTTTTCCACACAGACTCATTGCCTACCCTTTTATTTTGTGATACAGCAATGCATTACTGCCTCTATGGCTCACATAATTATAGGTAGATGTATTCCGTAAGTGGTGTCTTCTTCCCTGCCCAGATCTTTCCTTCCACACTATGACAAGTCCTTTTTTTTCCATTCTCTGTTTCATCAATTCTACTATTTTTATCAATCTAATGCATATATTTGTGTGTAATACATATTAGTTTGATATATTCAGGTAAGTTCAGGGAAGCTCAACAACAAATTAACGATACTTAAAACCAACCCCAAACAACAAAGCAAACCTTTTGAGATTCAACCATCATTAAACTGACATTTCATTAATTATTATCACACCTGAAGAAGTTATTTTTAGTTTTTGTGTATTGCAGTCTAGTTGTTGTTAGCTAAGACAATCATTATGAAATAATTATCTTATTTCCTCTAGCAGTGTGATCACTGGACAGCTGCTTTAGTTATTCCCATGGTGGCATATAAAGAAAAACATATTTACTTTCCTTCACATATAAAGGCAGTAGCAACATATCAGCCTCAATATGTAGTGCACAACTATCTCTAATGACTCATGTCTTTCATGTACTTTCCACTAGCTTGTAAATTTTTTAAAATCTGTCTTTAAACATGTATCTGAATTAAATTCAGGAGATTTTTTAACTATCACTCAGGATTTACTGTTAATCTGGGCAGTGGACAACAAGTGAAATCACTGATATTCTGTCATCACCTTTCATCATCTTGATGTTTACCAGCAAGATACACACATATGTATATATGTATCCAGATGAATATGTAAAATGATATGGAATTGTCTGTACAACCACAAAACAAGGATTCTTCACATTTTGACATCAATTTTGGAAAGCATTCAGATC
The DNA here is from genome assembly GCF_000738735.6 of Corvus cornix cornix. Classification (NCBI taxonomy): domain Eukaryota; kingdom Metazoa; phylum Chordata; class Aves; order Passeriformes; family Corvidae; genus Corvus; species Corvus cornix. The sequence goes on along the minus strand of NC_046333.1, from coordinate 112,642,503 downwards.
TCTGTCTAATATAATTATGTTATATTATATATTATATATGTTGTATAATATAATATATATATTACATTATGTTGTTTAATTCAGTGCAAGCCAAACTTCTTCAAGATATATATTACTTTAAAAGTGGCAGAGATGACTAAGTGCAGTTTAATATGTTGGACAGCTAGGACACCTCAATAATTGCTATTATTATCTAGCTTCCAGTTATATATTTTCTCAAGCTTCAATTTTCCAATGGAAAATCAGTCTCCCTCTACCAATACATACTTATAATGAAAGTAAACACTGATAGATAATACTTTTCTATATCCATTTCGTGACAGCCACATATAAATACTTTAGAAACAACGTTGTGATTTGCTGTTATAATTACAAGACTCATTTTTCCTCCTCAGATCAGTAGAGGTAAAAATGTCCTGTGCAAATAATGTATGTGATACAAAGATAAAACAGGTCCAGAAGAAAAATTCTATTTAGAGGGCAGAAAAACTGAAGTAGCCAAGTAAAAGTTCTGATATTGCCACTTAAGATCTATGCTAAAATTGAAAACAACAGGAGAACAAAATCAGAAGCACAGGGAATAACGTTAGCCCTAGCTGACTTTTATCATGGAACCTACTTCCTTCATTAGAACTTTTGGAAAATTTAAAAGAAGATTTTGAAGTAACAAAAATATAATATTGTGACATGGCTTGAGGAAGCAGAGCAGTCTGCCTTGAAAACTCAGCATCTACTCCCTGCCTGAAAACATGTGCTCTTCATCTCAGTTTGGCTATTACAGGCTAAAGAGAAGAAATAAAGGAGCACTACCATTTTACCAGATTCAAAATGCATCACTCCTCCTATCATTGTGCAGGCTCCTCAACCTTTTTGATTAATGTGTCTCTCTTACCCATCCTTCTGTCCTTTTGGTTTGGTTTTTGTTCGTTTGTTTTGTTTTGGGGTTTGTTTTTTTTTTTTTTTTTTTTTGTTTAAAAGAAATAGAGCTTACTTGACTTTGTGTCTTCCATGTGACTACTAGGAGTTCAGGACCACAGGCACCACACTAACAACTGACCAGAACTAAGCATCCCATTGTCCATAAAAGCTTTTCAGGTGTCATAGTAATTTAAAAAAGGGTGTGCCATTCCTGATCTTCTAGACTAAAGTTACTTGTGTGAGTTAGAAGGAGTAACAGGAACTCCATATTCTCTTTGATGTACTTATCTCTTACATTACTTTTTTCCCTCCTGTATGGGTATGTAACCAGAAACAACAGGTGCATCATATCTCAACCAATTTTTTCAAATGTGTGGACAGAATCTTCAACACCACTTGGAAGATATGAAGTTTCCCTTATTAAAATAACTGCAGCTAGAATTAGTATGTGGAGGTTTTTCCAAGCAAAAAATAGTATGTAGAAACATAGAGTTCTCAGGAAACTCTAGAAAAGGACAATGCAAAACTTAACAGCCAGGTGAACTTAATTGAATTTGTAACTTTTTTCCTTTTGCAACACCAACTAATAAAATCCCTTTCTAAAAAATAAACATATAATTACTAAAAATCCCATTTATTCCACAGGTTTATTGCACATAAAGGCAATTAAGCCTGACTGATTTCAGATTCATAACGATTGAACTGTTTCTCATTCTTCTCTATTTTTAATAAAAAACTCTCTGTGATTTTGGATGATAAGCAGCCAACACATCTGTAGGCTATCCCTATTTGACAAGCTTTAGTCTATCTTTGCTTGGGGTCAAGCATGACAAATTTCCAGGCAGATAACACTTGTCACATCTTAAGGCCATCAAGACAGTAATCATGTCTGCTGCTCACAGAAGAAGCATCTGCCACTGCAACAAACGAGCTCTTGATTCACACAATCTCTTGCTGAGCTCCCAGCTCATTAGGATCTCCCAACTGCTGCCTCTTACACAGGAAAAACACACCTGTCATTGAACAAGCAAAGTGCCTCGCTCTCTGCTGCAGCCTTGAACAGAGCATCTCCTGCTGAGCCTGAGCTTCAGAGGATCAAGTGCCTCTTCACTCACAGAAGCAAGATCTTGTCAGACTGTGTATCAGCATCACCCGGTAAGTGAGAAGATCTTCAGCAGTGAAGCTTTCACACACATCCTAAACCCCAGGTGCAGCGGTGCCTGCTTCAGGCTGGATCCCAGAGCCCACACGGAGGACAGCATGGGGCTCAGGCAAAGCCCTCAGTACTCCACAGCTCCCCCTCCTTTGGGCACCTTGCCTAGGAAGACATCTTGGAGCCAGGACATCAGCTTAACATTTACCATAAACTAAAATTTCCTCAAGGCCCCCAGACATATCTAACTGCATAAGGTTATACACTTGGCAGGATCATACAGGAACATTTAAGTCCCTGTTCCTACTTACTCATTCAAAGGCATCTGTCCCCATCTTGCCTTAAGGTGAGAAACTCCTCTAGTATGGAAAAGGACCTAGAAAAACCTGGCAGTTAAAAATAACAAAGAAGTTCACCTTTAGAATGCTTGATATGAAATTACTTCTCTCTTAAAACAAACAGTGTGTTAGGAAGAGGTGAGATTTCACTCAGGAAAACTTCAAAGGCAGTAGCTTTCATAGGATTAACATCTAAAACACTATCAGTCTAATTTGCCTTTTAAATAATCCTATTCAAACATCATTTTAGAATTCCAAGATAAGAAAATAGTCTTTGAAGGAAATAAAGAAGAATTCATGTCTTTCTACATTTTGACAAAATTATTTGAAAAAATACTTGGAATAAAATTTAGCAATTTTACATGTCTCAAAAAAATTAACATGCCAAATATATTTGGGAATTTGGGTTGGTTAATCTTTAAAACATGAGACAAGTAGTACTGAGATCTTGGGATAAAACCTTCAGTAGATATCACTGGATGTCAGAAGGTAAACCAAGAGCCTAACAATGGGGGAAAAATACCTGAGATAATCTTTGCAGAGGGAAATGCCATGTCTTGTTTTCTGGAACTGATGTTTTCTTTAACACACCAAATAATCTGCTTTGCCTGTAGGCACTAGATCCCTTCTGGCATCCTTCCTTCTTACACAGAGAGAAAGAGTTACTGCACAGAACAAGGAGTTTCATTCCAGAGATCTGCTTTCTCTTTCCTACTACTACACAAACTTCCCATGTGAACTGCAGCAAAACTCTTTTTATCTCTTTCCACTAAGACAACACCTGTGAACCATAACTTAGGATAAGTATACGACCAATAGGATTGTCAAAGTATTGTTGTATGAACAAAATTTTTTCATTTATGTTAATAAAAAATATTTATTTGGTAGTAGAAGTCAAGATATTTCTTTGCAGATTTACATACACTGTGAAATGAGCCCAGATCTCTGTAAATTTGACATTTGCTCAACAAATGGGAAGGACTTAATTTATCCATTTCTGGAATAACAGCTGGATGACCTTGCAGCAATTTTCTCTACAGAGGCAAATCTAAGCAAGAAAAGAAAGAGAAATCCACAATTTAAAGTCTAAAACTGTGTTGAACAGATGCTATGAATTCAGTTGTGAGACACTTGCTAACATTTAACTTCCAAGTTTGTTTTTCTTTTTTTTTTCCACAGCATTAAATATAAATGCCAAAAAATATCTTTACCCAAATAATAGTATCATAGCTCAAGAAACAGCCTTATTTTCATATTCTACTTTTACTACCCTGCTTATTATTTTTTTAGTACACATCAGAAGTCTGGCTTTTAAACAACAACAACAGTATTTCATAAAGCACTGCCCAACCACTAAGCTCCACTGGGCTAAAAGAACCATAAAAGCATCAGAAATTAATGAGCACGGTGGACCACAATCCAAGCTCCCAGAGGCAAGATAAAATAACTGAGTATTGAAATTAATTTCTTGTACCCTATCATAGGGTACTCAGTATAGGTGTAAACACAAAAATTTTCACTTTTTTGTGGTGCTGTATATGTAGTATAGATGCATGATCTCCACTTGCAGTATTTAACACATTTCATCTCATTCTAGGGAGCTTGTTTTAATGGAAGAAAAAGAAGGGACTCAGATGTATAAAAGATTAAAGACCATCAGCCAACATTTGGCAACATTATATTAGAGTTTCAGATTACAGACTCGTGAGAAACTGGTTGTTTTTTAACATCCTTCTTACTGAATTTTTATAATAAAAGAAAGAAGCAAATTCTTTGAAAATCACCATGATGAAAAATCTTAAAATTATTTCCCTCTAAAATTACTCATTATATACGAAGATGAGCACGAGCAAATGTAAAAGCATAAAATACCTGGTGTCCTTCTTTAGAAAATACACTATTATTTACAGTCCCTTGTTCTTTCCCACAAAGACTTATAATTTTTATTTTTCTTCTAATAAAAAACCAAGAGTAATATGCAATTATGATGACGATTTGGTTGATAAATCTGGAAATAAATATATTTTTTTAGTTTTCTCTCTTTGTCGGAAAAGGGGCAGGAACACCTTTGGGAATGAGTTGTTATGAATAACAATGTCATATTATTGCTGACTTTACAAGATACATTCTTTTAGCTGGATCTTATTACAAACTTCCAGCTGTTCAATAGAGTTAGCAGAGAAAAGCACTAGTTTGAGAAGCAGCGAGAAGCCAATGCCATCAGCAGCAGTAGTTGCCACATGCCATGAGGAGGGGGAGGCTTGCAAGGTCCCTGTGGGAGTCCGAGGGCTAGTTTGAATAGGGGTTTGAGCAACCTGGAACCTGCCCCTGCCCATGGCAGGAAGACTAGATGGTCTTTAAAGGTCTCTTCCAACCCAAACCATTCTCTGATTCAATGACAAAGAAAATCGAGAGAAAAAATGGTTCTCATTAAAAAAACAGTAACCTACTATTAAAAGACCATTGGATATTCTTTAGCAGCACAAGATAGGAATTTGTTCAAAAAGTTAATTAGTCAACACTATATTTAGTTTTTTAGTAAATTTTTATATCCTTTTAATAGGATCAATAGGTAAATTCAGTATGCTGAAGCTCACATTTGGTATTTAGTTATTAGCTTCGGGTAGCTACTCAGCAGTAGCAACCGGCCTTAAATGCTATTGATAATTGTAATTGGAAACTGCAGAATTAGTCTGGTAAGAATCAGGTTTAGCATTGTAAAGCCACTATAGAATTCTGTACTACACTGCAACAACATCACAATTCCTCATGGATACCTAAGGAAAATGTTGTGAATTTTGAATACTACAGTCTAAGAAGGCACATTTAGAAAACACTTGATACTTTATAATTGTATTTAAGAAGATAAACCATGTATAAATCATATATAGAACATAAAGTTTTCTTGAGACCTCTCACCTCTAATTGACCAAATCAGTCCACCCAAAGCTATCCCTACTGTTCTGTTATTTTAACTTCTTGGTATTCTGAAAGAATTCATAAAATCTTAATGAATTAAGGTATTAATCCCCTCCTATGAAATCTTCCAGTGAATTCATTAAGATACACCACATTCAACTCCTTTGCAACTGAGTTCTGTTCAGTTTATTATCTAACTTCACCGAAGAATTTCTAGAAACAAGGAAATATCCAGCTAACTATGAGCATCTGTGGCCTTACATAAACACAAAATGAGCATGATGGCTTATTTCTAATCTTACAGTGTGGGAGATCACAGTGTATCAAAAAGCCTCTAATACATTGAGGACACTGGAGATTAATCTTAATAATACCAACTAAATAATTTCCAGATTTTTAAATGGATTTGGAGAAAAGATTGCTTTGTGTGCCTGTTTTACAAATAACCATATTACTGTCATGTCCGTGAATCCCAATTAGGTAGCTAATTAATTGTAATTAATTCATTCATTGTAATTACCTGTAATTGTAAGAGCAACTCAATCCCCTTAAGTTTCTCACTCATTAGTTCCCACATAACATGGTTCTGTAAGATTCTTTTCCCTTGGCAGTCTGATGATCAGATTACCATAACACCATTATGGAATTACGTTGAGGAGAGCTACTGACTTTGTCTAAATGAAACACCATAACATCCTCAAAATTCACTTTTTTTCTCTTGAAAACTACAATGTGTAATCTGCATTTATGACTATATGTGTCTGGAAGTACAGTGGAACTGTAAGTCCAAATAATTATATTACAAAGTTACTGTACATATCTTCCATCTTGCATGGGGAAAAACAAAAGAGAAAAAGAACTTCAAATACTGAAGTAGAAACTTATATTAAAATAATGAAGAGCTAAGTGCATAAAACATTTACCTATTCACACTCAAAGAGAGAAGTTTGTCAATATAAAATGACTCATACAGAATCTGCACTCCTTACATGAAATATATTTTCAACATTTTCTTTCTTTGAAACAAAACTGGCAGGAGTTTTAATCCTCATTAAACTGAAAAATGGGTATTGTTGTCACGGACAATAGGCACAGAAAAATATGAGAAGCTAAAGCATAGCTCCGTTAATAGAAAACAAACCAGGCACTTCCTACAATCTTCTTCTCTAAAGCAGAAAAACATCCCAGAAAAGGATCTTTATTTCACATTTTCTTTGCTTTAACACTGCTCCCACAGACTCTTAGATAGCAGCTCCAATGGCTGCAACATCTACCTCCACATAACCCAGCACTTTATCACCTCTTGGAGGAGAAGGAGCAATGAAACCCACAACCCATTGGGCATCTTGTCTGGAAGCTAGGTTGCAGAGACAGCAAACAGGTAAAATAATTAGCACTTAGGCAAACAAAATATGATTGTTTACAAAATCATAATCTTTTATTTCAATCAGAAGGTTTTGAAATTAGTATGACTTTTAGTTATGCACAGAAAAATTCCTAAGTAAAAGCCATCTGTCCTTTCACACACCATATTTAGGTGCCTTCAGGTCCTCAACTGGGCAGGAGAACAGATGCACTCCCACAGCTGGGCTCTCCTCTGGAACAAACTCTCTCCAGCCACCACAGAGGCAGTGAAATACTAATGATTTATTTTATCAGCTTGGTTGCTCCAATATTCATTGTGCACACCGTGTCTTCACACATAGGTTTCAAAGGTGACAGGGATGGAAGGGAGCCACTGTAAGATCAAGTCCAGCTTCTTATTATCACAAGCACCACCTCAAAAGCTTGAGCTTTTCACAGAATCACAGAATATTCTGAGTTGGAAGGGATGGACAAGGATCACTGAGTCCAACCTCTGGCCCTGACCATCCTTGAGAGTCACACCATGTGCCCAAGACTATAGTACAAACACACCTTTAACTCTGTCTTTTGTTCCTTACCTCATTAAAAAAATGTTTCAGAACTGTACTCTCCTACCTTTTCTTCTTCCTAAGTTTTCAACAAATGTTTTTTCAATAAATCTTTCTGCCAAAACTGGCTTGTTTAAACCTCGCTCCTTTGCAGTTATTTGATATATTTTTAGACATAGCTGCTACCCAAGTGCTGAATAGCAAACCCAGTAAGCAGCTCCTGACTCACTGACACACAAAGACCCTGTACTTGAGAGAGCTGTACTTGACACAGGTACCCTCAGAAAAGCTCAGTGCCTGTGGCTCAGAGCTGACCCAACACAGAACAGCTGGTGGGGACAGCTGGGAGAGGGCAGAGCTACCCAACCCTGAGTGGCTCCGCACAGGCACCCTCAGGTAGGGGCTCCCACAGAGCGCTCTGAGTGATGGCAGGAACAGCCTCTTGGGTCTTCTTTAATGAAACACCTCCTCTCACTACCCTGGGAGTTTTCTCTTGCCTTGCTTTTATCTGCCTATATTTGGATTTCTAAATATTAGTGAATAGAATTGGGAAGATGAGACAGATGTGCTGGACTAACATGCAGCCAGCCATGCTCTGGCACCAAATGTGACTGCACAGAAAGCAGAAGATAACTCACTGGCTTTGTTGTTTCTGTAATTCCCCTGCTAATTACCTTCACTGATTAAATACCTTCCAGTTACTTCTCCCATTCCAGCCTTCAGTTTCAACAGGGGAGGTTTTAGCTGCACCAGAGGAGTTTTAGACTGGATATTAAGAAAAAATTCTTCACCAAAAGGGTTGGAAGAGGCTGCCCAGGGAAGTGGTTGAGTCACCATCCCTAAAGGCATTTTAGAGATGTGCAGATGTGGCAGTTAGGGACATGGTTTAGTGGTGGACTTGGCAGTCCAATATGTATAGCTGGACTCAGTAATCTTAAAGGTCTTTTCCAGTGGGCATGATTCTGACTGTGATTTAATTCACTATGATTAACAGTTTCTAAAGTTAGTAAAACCCACTAGTAAAGTTTAAGTTATCTCAAGATAGAGGTTTTTTGTTTGTTTTTTTTTTATCATGCCCTCCCTATTTCTCATGGACCTCTAAGTTATTTCAGAAATCCTGTTTCCAAGACACCTTTGCATCTCTTAACACCCTGTTGTCAGGCAGTCAGAAATGAGGAGCTGAAGTAGAAATTAAGATGTAAATACCAGAATCTGAGACTAAGTACTAGGGCTCTTTTAAATTCAGCTCTATTGTTCATTTTTAATCTTCATAAGGCTCTATTGACCCAGTTTCACAATTACTTTTTTCTGTAATTGTGCCTCCTCAATGAAGTGGGTACAACCCTCTATTCATTTACCAAATTAATGGAGTTTTATATCAAGGACATCTCCTGAATATAGTTTTGGCAATTCCATTATATTTATGCGCTTTATCTGTTGCATCATTGCCTTTCTTGAATTTTAGGGATTTGTCTTGTAATAACTTGAGCATAAATCTCTTCATCAAGAAGTATATACACAATAACAAATGGACTCTCTAGTTCTTTAAGTGTTCACAAAAACATTTCCACTAATTATTCTTTTCTATCATTAATACAGTAATATAACTGAACTCCCAAGGAGAAAGTGAAATGCTGAATCAGAAGCTTTTAAGTTTTCATTAAGAGAAGCTTTCTTACGAACACATACAATGTGCACAGACAGCTACCTTGTATCACAGCCTTAAATAGGAGCACTTACGAAACAAAAGTGGCTTCAATCTTAACAGACTTTGTGCCGACTGTTCATTTTACCTAAATGTAGCATGCAATTTTCCTTTCATCATATGAAATAGTAAATAGTCTGAGATTTCTCCTCACAGTTTCCCCTGACCAAAGGTCATACGTCAGCACGTAACACATGGTTTGAGATATGTGTCTTCCTACATGGTCTATTTAACTAGGACTTGTCAATACCATTATTTTGTCCTTTTTACTCAAATTTCTTTTTCTATCTTATGATATCTGGGTAGTACTGGTATGCAGGACCTGAGAAACTCATGGCACTGAGACATATACATCTTATAAGAACACTCCTGCCTCTTCAGTCCAGCTCTCCCCATCAGCTGGAATCAGTTTCACAGACGCATTGCTAACAGCATCAGTCTTGTGTGCATGTTGACCTTTGCTGACAGTTCATGTGAGCTTGAATCTGTGACATTATATGTAAGTTCATGTCTCCAACTCAACCTGCAGAAAAATGAGTTTCTGCATCTACTAACTTGGTTTTCTACTTCAACAGAGTACCTCCAATATATCTGCTGTCTTCCTTTGTCATCACAGCATCTTCCAGCAGGGTTATCTGAAGAACACCCTCTGCAGAATCCCTGCCTCCGTGTCTCCCATCTCTTGGGGGCACTTAGTTCTTCGCATCAGAGACTCATTTATCAAGTGACACAGAAGAGAAACTGAGACCTGTTTAATCCTCCAGGACCCAGATTAAAAATACACACAGGCTGGTGACTGAAGTAAAAACTCAGATGACATTTTCCCACAGACCGTGCTTCCTCCACCTCTTATTTCAACAAAGGAATTTTGGCTTTATCACCCCTCTCTTTTTGTTAAGCTGTATCTATGAAGTTGCTTTTCTGCTCCATTGCAGCTTTTAAAGAATAAAATCTTGTTGCATGTCTCCCACTACCTGCCCACAGACACCTGAGGCCACATCTTTTGAAATCTTTGCAATGCTGAACTCCAAACATGTCTTGTACAGTCTCAGCTAAATGTTGAGACTGTATTACATGTTTGTTCTAACCACAAAAATATCAGAAAACATTTTCAATGCATTCTGTGTTCATATGTAGCATGTTTGGTTACTAATTCACCACAAGGATATTTTATTGATAGAAAATTTACAGTTGTTTTTCAGAGCCTTCCTATAATACCTGGACAAACCATCTTCTTTCAGAGTTTTATTTCTAGTACCGTAGAAATAGGAATAAATCACTGAGATAGTGCAACACAGGTTTCTACATGGTATCTTGGATGGCTGCATAGATGGAAATCAAGAATGATTTAATTTCAAGAATTATATTTGTTACAAAGAGATTATGCTTACCCAGGGTCACAAAAGGCAAGACTTATTTTCTTAGAAAACTGTCACAAAATAACTGATATAGAATTAATAATACTCACTTTTCTCTGCAGTACATTTTAATCCCAAGGATTTGTATATTTGCCAAAAAAAGGGCATGAAAGAAGCTAAAATCTCTTGTATGTAAACACAGAGCAACCTTTCAAGATTTTACAAGCCTTTAGCTTTTTATTTTTTGTTCCCTTTTTTTCTTTTTTCAGCAGTCATACAAAGGTTGGAAGGGAGGGTCTGGAGGATTAATAAACCCTTACTCAAAGCTGGGACAACTATGATGTCAGGTCCAACTTCAACATAAACTAATTTGCTCAAAGCCTTCTTGAGTCAAGTCTTGAATACCCCTAAGCATGGAGATTCCAGACCTCCATTCCAGTAAATAAAAGCAAAACCACTTCTACTTGTACTATCAAAACATACACAGATGTCAGATGTCAGAAAATACTTTCATATTGCGTTTTACCAATATAGAAAAATATATGTATCTCTACAAACTATGTTTCTAAAAAAGAGAATTTGCTTTCCTGATACCATATTTAAGAAGTAGAAAATATTCCTCACATTGACATGCATCAGTCTTCAGTGAAAAAATTAACTACTGCAAAGTGAAACTCAGTGTGTGCAGATTATTTGTAGACCTGGTATAAATACAGGAGATGAGCTATGTATTCATGCAATCTTAAATGTCGAAATTGTCTTTTTCATAGTACTGAGAAAAAACAACAAAAATTCATCTGTATTCTTATTTGTTTATTAAAGAATACATTGTTATGCATGTTACACAGGACCTTTAATGTAGGTAAATGAAGCTCACTTACAACTATATATTCACATGTATATATTAATCTATTCATTTTTCATTAGGATAGCCTTGCAAATACAGAATTTACTGGAATTTTGCATTTAGTACCAAAAGAAAAGGTATTATTTAAAGGGACCTGAGCTCCATTCAAAATGGCAACTATATTAAAATGTAACTTGCAAATTCAGCTACTTTTGCACTTTGAGTCGTAGAAATTAACAAATGATCACTTCTGGGTTGTCAAGACCAAGGAATCAATCATTTATAGCAGCATGTAATGTTTTTTGCCTCAATTTTCAGTTGTCCATAAAGAATGAAATATAAAAGAATATGGGAGGCATGGAGAGCACATTGCTACTAACATGTCCAATTCTGCCCAAGTGGCATAAAACCAAAAATACATTACTATCTGACAGGTGTTTCTTGATTTAGATGAAATGAGTTGTGAGTTTCACTCACTAACACATTAATAACCATTTTGAAATCACCACTATCCTCCTGCTCTCTTGAGCCTGCATTCCAGACAGTAATCTTGACTCATCACCACAAGCACACTCATCTGGCTCATTTATTTTTCCATTGTTAGCCAGAAATACAAGCTAATTGCAATGAAAGAATTCCAGGCATGACAGAAATTCATGACATTAAACAGTTGTTAAAAAACAAATGAAATTATATTTTAAATTTTCAACTTTTTGACAAGACTGCAATATTCCACACACTGAATTTTGACCCATTTTACCTTTCTGTAAACACTGAAAAGACAGAGCAGAGCTGGTTTCCTGATAGCCTAGAAAAGGAAACTTCCACAAACTGCCAATTTGCTCTCAAAACTAAATATATCATAATGGGAAAGCTATCCTAAGAAGAAATCCATAAAGTTGAGGAGAAATACAAAAGTTGTACCAGTTTTACCCGTACTCCAATAAAAATCAGGTTTGAAAAATGGAAAGAACCTTGATCTGTAGTCAAACAGCCTTTGGTCTCTGTTTCGAAAGGAACTAGGTATCAGTGAGACAGAGAAAACATTTTGATTAAGAACAAGGATAAAATCCATGAATAAAACAGAGATTCTTCGGATGAGTTTCTTTAAAGAAAAAGGCAATAGACTTATCTAACTGCAAAATGTTGGCAAAATAACCATTACACAGAGGAGAAAAAAAAAAACAACAAATATTTTTAATCTGGACTGTAAGGCTCAAGTAGCCTCAAACAGCTTTTCAAAGTGTTCATGCAGCTCAAGTAAATATTGACAAATATGTTTATTTACAAAGCTGCTCATCTGAAAAATGTGAAGTTTTAATTTAGAGTCCTCAAAATAGATATAAAAAACATCAGTTGACACAGCTAACAATTACAACTATGTTTGTATCTGTGAATCAGCAAATCCCAAAACTCAAACAAATCTCCTGGGCAGTCCCAATCGCCTCCTTTTTTCTTAATTCGTATCTTCCTTTGCACCTTGGGACTACAAATTAAAAGCTTAAATACAAAATAACAGCTGTTTTCATTCCATTTTCAGCTTTAGTGGGATCAAGAGAAAACAAAAGGCTTGTGAGGCAGCTCGCTATATACAGATCTCCAATTGAGCCTGGCTAACTCAGAATATTCTGTTGCTTTGGACTAATACAGAAGGTTTCAAAATTTCTTTGAGACTAAATGATTTCCAGGTTTCAAGTCTACAGTACCATCTACAATATTAAGTTTTGATACTTCTATTTTGTAACTGTTTCTATGGAGGGCCTGCAGGTGTAAAGCGCTGAGGTGAGTTAATTCATTCTACCACCTCCACTCCCACTGTAGTCTTCTTACTGCATCCTAGTAAAGTCTTCTTTTCCATGCATTTTATGCACTTACATGCACATTCATCTGAGAATCTATGTCAAGTCACAGTTTTAAGGATATGTGATTTAGCTCATGTCTATGTTATCTGCACAAATATAGGTAATTCACAAAAGATTCCCATTAGTAATTTTAGATTCCCACCTGCATTCACAGCATCCAACATGCTTCTACTGAAAGCAGAGATTTCCATTTCCCCAAAAGACTGAAGACAGCCCAGTGATATTCAGTAAAGAGCAAAATTTCTTTATCATCTGTACCCTTGAAATACGGCACAGACAGCAGTGAAAGGCAGTGAAAGAGGAACATCTGCATCACAAAATCTTTTTGTCCATCTGCAGATAGTCATTCATTTTCATAACCAAATTCTTCAAGCTAACACTCTCAAATGATTTCACCAGGCTTAAAAGTTTAAGGAAGCTTTTGTAACCAGCACATTCAATCAGTTTAAAGTGACAAAAGAGAAGCAAAATTTTAAACGGTGAACACTATCCCAAGACACACCGAGATTTTTCTTTTAATCTATTCTTGCTTCCAATATTACATCTTGCCAATATGTCATTGTAATGTGGTTTATCTCGGCCCATCCTTTTAATGTAGCTGCTCAAGACAAACATGAAGAGAGATTTCAAAAGCAGTTACAAAGCTGACAAGCAAAAACATCCATACAGTGTCTTCAGAAGTAGTGCAACACAATGCCTGAAAATCAGTCTTCCTTTATTTAACCTTGACAAATCCCTCAAAGCCAGAAAGCCTTCAGGACCACACTGGAACAAAACAAAGAAAGTCTAACTGTGGTAAATACTTGGATTCTTTGGGGGTAAGATTTTAAAACAGCCCAGTAAAAAGTGGGACATGAATGCCTTGTCACACAAGTGCCCCAAGATGAAATTATTTAGATTTGCTTTTGAAATAAGGAACAAAGAGGCTAAATATTTTATTAAAAAATCAAAAACCAACAAGAAAACAAGAACAAAAAAACACACCCCTTGACACAGAACCACTGAAAACAGATGAGAGACTCAATGAAGGATATTAAAGAATAGAATCTGTATTTATGTTTAATTTGAATGCTTATCAGTTTCCATGCAGCTGCATATGAGGCTGTGAGAACTGAAGCTGAACCCACACCAAGTATTTCAGAACTGAAGTGGCATTTCTGTTCGTCTTGTTGTAACGCTCTCTTTCCTCTAAACCCCAACCCTTCACACTGAAAAAGCAACTGATATGATAAATCTACAAAACTATAGGAAAAAGTGGTGTATTACTCTTATCCTAGTCAAGTACTTGGTTTTCAGAAACATTTTTACATAAAACACAATAGACATTGAGACACAAGGACAATGAAAAGGTATGAAGGCAGAATATGCGGGCACCAGTCATTAGTCAAGAAAAAGGTATTTTTCTTTCTTTTGTTTGTGATGGTTTCAGGGAACCTTGACAGCAGCACACATCAGGTTACCCACAATTCAAAGGCGAAACAAGATTAGAGGAGATATGAAAAAACCTACTGCTATAGCTCCCCTGTTCAGTAAAACAGAGAGAGAGAGGTTGTTCCGAAGGCCAAATCAAACCAGAACGCCTATTCAGAAATTTAAATTTGAATGTGAAAAAAACAAAGTTAGAATTGTCATCCCTTGGAGTTTCTATGACAACTCCTTTGTCACCTCATCTCCCTGCTACCAGCACAATAACTGGCAGCACTTTTAACCTCATCTGGGTCATGGGTAACAGGCATAAACTCAGCAGTTTTGTTCATCTGGTCTTGCCAGGAACCAGGGAGCACAGACCCAGCCATGCAGTGACAGCTGTTCCATGTTCTCTTCTATCAGGGCTAAAGATCTGCATCATTAACTGCACTGGAAATCACACAGCTCAGTCAGTGGAAAAAAAATACACCAATAATTCATCCCAATACACAAGAATGGTCAAAACCTACAGAATACAGGGTCTTTAAAATCTGATTTAATATGAAGACAAAGAGCAATCACGTTGCAATTGTTTATGGAAAGACATTCAGAAGGTCCATAGTGAGTAAAAACATTAAAGCAGCTTAGCTGTGGATAAACACCAGTTCAACATTTACATTCACTATGGCAACCTACTGCCTCCCTCTTGGACATATGCTGCTTCTGTATCTATATGGCCTGTGCTATGGTTCCAGAGCCATGTCTTGAGGAGACTGAAAAGACTTCTCTGAAATCACTGCCATACCTCATGAGTCGTAGCACAAAGCTTGGTGACTTGGCAACCTTATTAGCTGTAGAATAACTGACCTTCACCAGCTCCCTGCTCATCTTCTGTGTGTTTGAACAGCAGCTGCCAACATCTACTATCACACTACTGCCAGTATAGTGTACTGTGATGATGAGGGAATTCGTACTCTGATCATTACTATGGTTACTAAATGCTACAACAGAAAGATTTTAACAGAATTTACTCTTGTGCTCCTATTGTTAAATTCTCTGTAGTGGTGCAGAGAATGCTTAGTGATAATTACTAGAAGTCATTTTTAAAAGTCTTTTGGGTTTCCTTTATTTATTTTTGCTTGGCCCTAATCTCCATTAATTTATAAAAAGTAGACCTACAACATGGAATTGAAACAAGTTTTCCAGCTGTACTGTATCCGAGAGTTCAGCTATCGTTTATCCCTTGCCTTGTATCCTAAGCATTATTCCTAAGGAAGGAATAAGTAATTACATGGCTGTGGTTCCAGAGGCACATCTTGAGAAGGCTTCTCTGAAATCACTGCCACGCATAGTGCCAAACACACACATAGTGACCTAGAATTACTTATGCCTTGCTTAGTACCTCATCACCACAAATTTTCAGTATAGACTACCCTAACTTAAATCAGTCTAAAATAAAACTTCTTGAGAATCCCTTGTTCTGTCTACTACAATTAACATTGAGACTTCAGGGGAAGGGGAACAATTTTGTTAAAATGTTCTGTTTAAAGAGTTAAAACAAAACAGGAATTTTTAACTTTAAAACAGTTGGATTTAGCTTTTTCAGTTTATAAAATAGTTAAAAATTAAAGGTTGTAAATGAAATGGTTTTTTATTCTAAACAACCAGTTGGTTAAAAAAAAATATGACTGACCTTCCATCCAACTGAGATGAGAAAAACCTTCAAACCTGCAAATTATTAAAGAAGGAAAACTCTTTCAACCCCAGGAATATCTAATGAGAGTTCTGCAAAAAATGAACAGCATCACATCTTGATTAACATGTTCTTTTGAAAGAAGAGAGAGACTCTCAACAAAAGGCGCTCACAGCCTTTTTTAATTAGGTTTGTCAAAGGCAACAGGTCACTGCAGGAAGAGTTCTGAGTGCTCTTTCCTTTATTATAAGCATGCTCTAGAATAGTATTTCAGGTTTGCAAGAACACCATGATATCATGGATAAAGAGCAAATGGCTCACCAAACTATGAACTACTTCCTATCTTGTCAGCATTTGCAGAAAAATATAATTCAAGTTTTACCCGGTGGAGGAAAGACTTCCGTCTAAAAGGAAGGTAATACATAAAAGCCTATTTCCAAAGCAACGAACATAAATCAAAAAGACTCTAAACTCAGACTATAATGAGGTGAATCCAACGAGAGAGGACTATTCACATTTTTAAGGTTAGGTGAAGTGCTGCTCCCTTGCGTTTGCATTCATGTTTTCTTTTCTTTTGAGGAGATGATATGGTTCCCATTTTTAAACTGAGTCTTCCATGTATCACAAAAGACTACCAAATAATCAGGAAGATATTTTCGTCAGACCCCTGCATCTATGCTGTCTGAGGAGACAGGCTGTGTTTAACAGCACTGAAAAAATATCTTCTTAAAAGCTAAATATAAGACAAAGTGGAAATTTTTGTTGAAGGAATTTTTGGCCTAAAAGGATGCCTAGGTTTGTATCTCAGCTTTGGTTTATTCAGGAACAGAAAACTGGACAGGAGATGCTGATCACAGAGACAACTCATCACCACTGAGGTCACTGCCAGGGTCAGTGGACTGTTCAGCACACAGAACACCTCAGCAGGAGCCAAGTACCTGCCTGGAGAGGGAATGAGGCCACAGCTGGTTAGGATTTGAAGCAGGTTTATAGAGGTGCATGAGTGGGTAAGATGGGTAAATAGTGGATGACACATGACTGTAAATCTACTGGATGCACTGCTGAAGGAGATCGACTGGTGGAAAGAGAGACAACATAAAGCCCCATTATATTTAACGCCAGTCTCGGTACAAATATTGTAGCTTATCTGTTTTTACTCAAAGCCAGTCTGTAAGTATCGTACACTGACTAGCTTAAAAAAAAAAGTCAGCAAGGACAAATCTCAACGCAATAAATGCAGTATTACTGAAGCAACGAATATCTAGTTTACAAAGTTTAGTAGATAGATACCCAAGCTCCTTCGAAGATCCTGATAGTTCCAAATTTCTTACATTCTTACAGAATGTTTCTGCATGCTATATAGTACAATGGAAAAGACACACAAAAAACGTATGCAGTCCTTGATCACAGCAGGGCAATTTCATGTTCAGTCTAACTTTTTCTGTGTTCTAGCACACATATGTATCAGTTGGGGCCTGCATCAACCCTCAGGCTTCTCTCTATGACCCCATTGTACAGCACAGATGTGTGACACCCCAGCTTACCCATGTTGGTGCTAACAAGCCTTTGAACACTTCACGGCAAATGATGCACCTGCACCCTTCTGCCTCTAAGACTTTTCACTGCTCACTCCACGCTTGATATTCTGGCTCCAAGTCCCATAAAAACCCAAAGGACTGAAAATATATAGAAAATATGTTATCCTAGAAGGACACAAAATGTGTCGTTCACAGTCCTCCTACAGTCATTCAACTTGAGCTTTGGTGATGACTGCCATATGTTATGTGGCTTCTTGCACAGGAGCACTTCAAATATTTTCCACTGTTTACTTCAATAATTATTAAATATGACTATCCTTGGATAATTACAGAACATATCCACAGTTTTCACCATACTGTCTTAGGCATCTACTTCATTTTAGCCTAATTGGAGCAAAACTGTTCCCTATCTTCAGAAATAGCAGCATAATTTTAAGAATAGCTCTACTACTGCATTCCCATGTAATTTTGTTATGACTTGTGGAACCAGCATTTATTTCCCATGCGCTTTGACTCCATCATTAAATATTGCCTCTACTCTTTTTGACTGCACTTTCTGAAACTTTGGTGTTCAATCATTTGACTTGGTGTCACAGTTATTTAAGCTGTTGCTTTATCTGTTTTCCATACGCTGTTCTGGTGGCTTGACCTTAGCTAGACACCAGGTACCCTCCAAGTTGGTCTAGCACTCCCCTTCCCAGCCGGACAGGGAAGGGAAAATAAGATGGAAAGTAACTCATAGGTTGAGATAAAGCAGATTACTAAAGCAGAAGCAAAAGTTTGTGTGCACATAAGCAAGGAGGAAAAAAAAGTTTATTCTCTACTTCCCATCAGCAAGGGATGCTCAGACACTTCCTGGGAAGCAGGGCTTCAGCATACAGAGCTGTTGCTCCAGAAGGCAAACATTATAAGTAACAAATGCCCCCTGGTTTCTCTTCCCTCTCTTAGCTTTTGTATCTGAGCTGACATCATATGGCATAGAACATCCCTTTGGTTGATTTAGGGTCAGCTGGCCTGGTTGTGTCCCCTCCCAGGATCTTGGCCACCCTTAGCCCCTTGATGGGAGAGGGGGGGAATGTTGAGAGCCATCACTGATGATGTGCCATTGCTGCTCCACAGTAGCCAAAACACTGTTGTGTTATCAACACCTTTGTAGTTACCAATGCAAAGCACAGCACTGTGAGGGCTGCTGTGGGAAAATGAACACCTCAGCCAGACCCAATACAACCATCCTCAAAAGTTTGTTTGCTGTGGGAAAGAAATACCTGGGCAGCCAGACAGAGTAGCCAGACTATGTGCATACACACCTTCAGCCCACTGTCAGTGCTCATGTCTCTATTCTGGGGAACGTGATGCTTCTCACACTCTCTGAACATTCATCGTTGTACCAATCTCACAAAAGGACTTTGATAACTCAGGTGCAACCAAAGGTCATATGAGGGAGCCCTGTCAGAACAGCCTTGGTAGAAGATTTTTAGCATGGCAAGAGAAAATAGTTCCAATTAGTAAAATATCTTTCATTCCCTATCATTTTACTTTCAGCAGATGAGGAATTATAGTTGCACTAGATAATATTGATCCCATATTTCTGCCACAGTTCAGAGCTACAAACACTCTCCAATCTAAACAGTCAAGCTAAAGTGTTCCAGGTAACATAGACACAATGAAGGCTGACATTTTGCATCTGAAAAATCATGATGGTTACTCAAAAAGCCTTTGCCGTATCTTACTGGCAAGATTAATTTTTCTGTCCTTGTTACTTTCTGTTTCCCCTCCAGACTATCTAATTCTAAAATTCAGATCAACAGGAAATTGCTACAGCGGGGATTACTGTAACACGCATATATCAAACCAGGAGTCCCATGGAAAGGAAATATATATGGACAGATGCTTGGTAGATGTTTCAGAGATCTTTATTTCTCCAGCCGCATGGCCGGGGCTCTGCTGAGGAACTCCTCCAGTCATGGGACCCCAGGGTCCTTGCACACACAGGGAAACACAAACCAACCAATGGGGAATGAGGCTGACCAGGGGCAGGGAAACCCCGTGTCTCCCCCCCAGGGCCCACTCCCAGGGCTCCATGGCAGGGGAGGGACCCCAACATCTCACCCGTTTTATTTTAATAAAAGGAGAATGAAAACAACTGGATAAACATAACAAGAACAGTTTCAAGACAAAACAAGCCACCCTCCTGAGTCCTTAAATGTCCAATCAGATTCTGTGGAACATCTTAGGGCTGACAGAAGGGAGACAGAACGCTCCGGACATGCTTTGTGGGGAAACTGAGGCAGGAGAGGGTTTAATTTCTTCCCTCCCCCTTTTCATCCCCCCCTCGGCATCAGAGAGGAATTGTAGGGAAATGGAATTGTACAGGGAAGCCATGGGGTGAAAAACGGATTAGGAATAAACTGGGGATGGGGTAAACTTAGGAAAGGGTTCATACTGAGTATAGGGTAAAAGGGGGAAGTAGGCTGTGGGCAGGGAAGCTGCTGGGATGGATATCGTTTATAATTTTGTGCATAACGGCTGCCTTTGACAGGAATACCTCCAGGCCCAGTAACATTCGCTGCTTGAAAACCCTTCTTTCCTTGCACTGTATCAAATTGTACAACTTCTCCATCTCCTACACTTTGCAGGTAATTTTTAGGGTTATTCCTTTTAATGGCAGTTCTATGGATGAATAGATCTCCCCCTGTATCATCTCGTGTTATGAATCCATAGCTGTTTTTGACATTGTACCATTTCACAGTTCCTGTGACTTTCGTGGCTACAACTCCTCCTATCACGTGCTTGCGTGTTCGTCGTGGCTGCTGGTCCCGTATGGCCACTGCCTCGCTGACTCCGACGTCTCGGCCGGGCCCCCACATTGCGGCTGCTCCGCGCTCTCTGAGCAGCGCTGCTCCGGTGCGTGTCTGGGCTCTGTGCGGCCCCGCGTTGCCATCGCTGCTGGCTCCGTGCCCTGTGAGCGGTTCCGCTCCGCAAACTCCACGCTGCTTTGAGAGCGGCCCCGTTCCGGCTCGGCGCTGCGCTGCGCGGCTTCTCGTGTCGCTGTGGGAACCGCCGCTTCTCCCTCCGCAGGGCTCTCCGAGCCGTGTGCTCAGAGCGGCCTGCCACGCCGATGCCCGGTTCCTGGCTGCTCGTGGCCCACGGCACCCGCAGCGCCTGCGGCATCGCTCCCTCACTCGCGGCCGTGTGGCCGGGGACCCCGAGACAGGGATGGGGTCCGCGGTAAGGCGCGCTCTCCCGAGGGGGCCGGGCGCATCCAGCACAGGCACCTCCGCCGGCACGGCTGCAGTCATGTGCTCCCGGGATGGCGGCCGCATGGCCTCGGCCACAGGATAAGTATGATCTTCTGCTTTAGGGGTAAAGGGACGATACAAATGCTCCTCAAGAGCTTCACCGATTATAAGGGATGCACAGAGAGCTTCTATCGCTAGTCCATGTTCTGTTTGATCCCTTACCTTATCCCAGATCTCGTCCCAAAAACACCCATGACTAGTTCCAGGAGGTTCAATATCAAAAAGTAAGTCTCGAGAAATATAGGAGAAACTTTTGAAAAGCCAGTTAAAAAAATGTTCTAGATCTCCCGGTTCCAATACTTTTTTGTTTTGTTGTCCAAGGATTCCTTTTACTTCTAGGTACATTTTTTTCTGTGGCTCAGAGAGCCCCATTTCCCACGATTCTTCCATAGTCCAGAGAGAATATCCAAACCAAGATGAGAAGAGAGAGATCTAGAGTGGTTTTTACTCACGAATTTTCTGTCCTTAGGGATCAGTGTCGTGTCCGCATTCTCTACCAGTTGCTACAGCGGGGATTACTGTAACACGCATATATCAAACCAGGAGTCCCATGGAAAGGAAATATATATGGACAGATGCTTGGTAGATGTTTCAGAGATCTTTATTTCTCCAGCCGCATGGCCGGGTCTCTGCTGAGGAACTCCTCCAGTCACTCCCCCAGGGTCCTTGCACACACAGGGAAACACAAACCAACCAATAGGGAATGAAGCTGACCAGGGGCAGGGAAACCCCGTGCCTCCCCCCCAGGGCCCCTCTCCCAGGGCTACATGGCAGGGGGAGGAGACCCCAACAGGAAATCATGACATTGTAGCACTTTTCAGAATCGCTTGCAACTGACAAGGGCTTTAGAAGCAGCCTCTCCTATCAGTCCAGAGAAGCAGCGGCTTTCACCTATATAAATTATTTATCTCTCCCTTACTGTTCCAGAAAGCGCTAAGTATGGCCAGAAGACCCAAGGGCCTAGTTAGCCTGTTAGAAATAGGCTCCAACACTGGCTTGCCTTAGGGGCTGGCCTTGCAGCACAATCCTCACGTGCCTTTGATGGGAGCTCAGGGCGCAGCAGGCAGGCTGGCAGGAGCAGCCAGTGCACGGGAGCCAGGGCTTGGGCAGGTTCCCAGCCCATCTGGTCTCACTCCCAAGGTCCTGCAGGCAACTTGAAGCTCACTGGCAGGCCATGCCTCTTTGCTCTCCAGGGAACAATCAAATAATTTATTCACTACCTGGAACCAGAGTGAAAACACTCTTCCTGCACCTTCTCCCTCCAAAGCATACTATGAACTGTCTTGGGCTGTACCGAAAACAAAACAAGAGGTAGCGCTGAAGACAAAGCTCTTAAGGGAAATGAAAATTGCCTGGCCCTGTAAAGAAAACCGCCTCTATCCATATTGAGAGGTGTGTGTCTAATATTTTCAGTTAAACTCAAAAATCAAACAACACAGCTGTCCCAAAGAATTCCAAGGATTCAAGAGACATGATCTCTGCAGGGTTGTTCTGGGGAGATGACTCAATCCCCATGAGTTGCACGGAAGAGGTTTGGTGGCTGAGTGATTATGTAAGCATTAAGCATAAAGATAAATTTCCTCATGACTGTTAATGAAAGTACCTGAGGTCTGACGTCAATTAAAACCAATGTGATAGTGAAGATAGCACCGACAACCTCACAATATAATCCAAATTCAGTAAAGCATTTTATTCATTTTAGTGGAAGCAAGGAAGAGTCAAAGCTTCCTGAACTGCAGTTCTCAATAGCCCTACACATGCCCAGAGCATAGACTTTTAAAGGTGCTCCAAGGGTGGCAAGCTTCCTCAGTGGAATAGGAAACAAAGAAGAAAAAATTATTTCAAGTAATAACTCTATTATAAAAGCTATACTGGAGTCACATATCTTTCTTTTACCATTTAAAAAAGTCAGTCATTTCTAAATATAGAGTCATTGTGAACAAAACTAATCTCCATAGCCCCAGAAGCATTTCTGCAGCCAGAAAGAAACAATAACATAATTATTTTAATTGCAGTGTCTTTAAGACTTAATCTCTAATAATGTGATAGCCAGCTGTTTCTGTAATCTATCTCACTTAAAGAAATTGAATTGGTTGCAAACAGCTGTTCCCAAACACCACCCACACCATGTGATTGCACATTTTAAGGTCACAACATGCAAACTATAGAACTGTGATATGTGGATAGCAATTTTTATCTCCCTTTCTCAATGCAATAGAGATCCAACTGAAGGCAGATAAAGTGCATCCAGTAACTATGTAATTGAGATTAACTCACTTCCTTAATGTAAAATAATCATTATCTGATAAACAATAAAGTTTTATCATCCAGTGTCTGTACACCGAAGCCAAACAGATTGAAATAAAAAATGAGGCTATATATATGTTGAACTCTGAAGCTATCATCTTATCAAGAATGCAATACAGTCTTCATTTTAAGTCTTGGAAGCAAGATTTGGTATCCTTCCAAAAGGAGCACTGCTTACTGATCTGCCATTACTTGTTTGACTCATGAATTATTGGCTAAAAACACTATCAACTGTCAGGCTGAAGCAAAAAAAATACGCAATGGTGATCCTTGCAGTTCCTAAAATGTTTGAAAAAAGCATCACTAACTATGTTGTACGGATATGGCATATTAAAAAATAAAATGTATATTTAATAGCAAAATTCTTAATATTAATATTTATTCTTCAGATGCAGAGACCCTACTTTACATCGATCTATGGACACTTAAGTAACAGTAGACATTCTGTCCTTAAGTATAAATTACATAGTATAAATCAATCCTTTACAGATTGAATAGCTGTTCATGTTTCATATCCAGTTCCAGACCAGCAAGTGTAGCGTGCCCAAAATTTTCACTAAAGCCAACAAAAATGAAGGGTGTTTCAGTGAAATCTACATTTTCACAGATTCTGGATCACATTCTGATCATAGACTTAGCTTATACAGAGTGTTGCAGGTCTTGGGACCTGCAATCTGTAATGGTTTGTAATGTAATTTTCAATCTGTAATGGTTTAGGCTGGGATAGAGTAAATTTTCTACACAGTGTCTGCTATGGGGCTATGCGTTGAATTTGTGCTGAACACCGTGTTGCTAACACAGAGATGTTTTTGTTACTGCTGAGAAGCCCTTGCACAGCCTCATGGTCTTTTCTACTTCCTTCACTACCCCACCAGTGAGGAGGCTGCAGGTGCACAAAGATACAGTTGGATCTTACTAAAAAAAAAAAAAGAAAAACAGAAACAGGATAAATTCATTAAAATTAAACTTTACTTAAATACGTAGATTTCTATGGCTATTGTTTATACACTGGCAAATGTTGTGAAAATGTTTTCCAGACAGAAACAACTACGATGCAAAAGCACTACTAATCTGACTAAGAAAACTGGTTCAATGATACAAAGAGAACATTACATGCATATAAGGAACTCCAAAAAAATAAGGAAAAAACACTAATATAAAAGGTGTGCTTATATTTTATCCCGATATAAAGCCTGTCAGACTGTGCATGGGTCTCAGCATGTGCACTTAATATTTGCATTTCTCCCTCTCTTCCTTTTGCTCCCCATAACACATAATTTATGAGACAGACTTCACATACACTGTCTACATCGTGGAAGTTGGTCTATTACCACAACGGATGCCTTAAGCAAACTAAGTAGAACTTCTGTTTAACCAAATGGATAAAAATATATTTTCTCTTCATCCTTAATTTATCATGCTGGTTGCCAGAAACTATACACCTGAGAAAATACTTATTTCAGAAACTGCACAAACATTTAGCAAGGCATATTTCACCCTTGAAATTCAATTAAAAAACCCTATTTTCCTATTAATAGCTGGACCAAGATTTCTATATATAATGCTTTATATAATACAATATAAAATAATATTTTTATAAATTATTCTCTTATAAACATAAAATAAAGGAATCAATGAATTTCTTCCACCTAATATAATCTGTAAAACAGGTAAAATGTTTAATTTACTATGAAATATATTAATAGCAGAAGTGTACATTCAGCAATACTAGTTTATTATGAAGGATCTGAACACTTAAAATCCATCACTGCCCAAAGAAAACAGAATGTGCACAGTCCCTATGAAAGTGAATGGAAGCCCTTTTATACAGAAATATTCCTGAAGTTGTACTTTGGAACACAGTTCTAAAAAACGCAGACAATAAAAGGTGATGAAGCAAAAGTTTGATATCAGAAGAACTTCCGTTTTGTGGACAATCTTGGGACAGCACATCAATGTTTACTATTTTCAGCTCAGAAATCACAGAGGATTTATCCTTGGAATCCATCATTAGAATAGAATGATCGGTAGCATATGACAGAGTTATCAGCAAAGTATTATTTATTTGAAATGAAAACAAACTGGACTGTGAAATAACACAGTTTGCACACACACAAACAAAATTTCATGAACTCATATGCACATTTAAAATGATTCTGTAAACACAAAAAGTGTGTACAAAATCATTTTTCACTGATGAAGTAAGACCTGCACATTTCTGTTACCAACCAAAGGACAGTTTCAGCACAGTGTTTTTCCCTCCTTATGGAAACAAAGCACACGATCACATCTATGAGTGCTGAATAATGAAAGGATAAATTCCACTTTTTCATACTGATATAAATTGAAATATTAAACAGCTATGGAACTGGCAGCACAAGTGCATTAAAGAAAGCCTGCAAAAGCTGAAAATGAAGCCAAGAGAAAATTGAACTGAGGTACTGAAAAGTATCTCTCATTTTGCAATGAGAAATGAGAGCCTTCAAGATATGTCTTCATGGTCCTATATTCTGACAGGCTCACCATTACTTAGAGGTAAGGACCCAATAGGCAGTGAGCAGCAGGCATTTTACTAGCTCTGTGTCACCTTTATATAAACCCAAGGCAGAGGCAAAATCCCAGAAACAGGATTAATATTTCTAAAGCAAAAATGAGTTTGGGCAGCTTTTATACTAATTGATGGCCTGGAACACAAACACAGCTACTATAATCAGGATTTACCACATCGCTTGCAAAAGACAGCCACAGTATAATCTTTTCTTCAGTGTTTGTTTAGCACTTATCAAGAACAACCTTTTGACATAATACAGTAAGTGAAACAGAGAAAAAGAATAAAAAGGAGAGATGAAAATTGTGACATGCAAATGGTAAAGTATTTTAAAATGAAAAAGGAATTTGGACAGTACCAACTGTCTAGAAAACTTCGGGCACATAGGGAAGATGGGACAAAAGTGGGGTAGACACAAGAATCATGAAACCATAGAATGGCTTGGGTTGGAAGAGAACTTAAAGATAATCTAGTTCCAACTTCCCCACAAAGGAAAGTTCCAACTTCCCCACTAGACCACATTGCTCAGAGCCTCATCCAGCCTGACCTTGAACACTTCCAGGGATGGGAAGTGTTCCACAACTTCTGTGGACAACCTGTTCCCAGTACCTCACCACCCTCACAGTGAGGAATTTTTTCCTAATATTTAATCTAAACCCACTCTTTCAGTTTGAAGCCATTCCCCCTTGTCCTGTCACCATATGCCCTTGTAAACAGTCTGTCTCCAACTTTCTTGCAGGCTTCCTTCAGGTACTGGAAGGCTGCAATTAGATCACCTCAAAGTCTTCTCTTTTCCAAGCTGAACAATCTCTCAGTCTGTCTTCACAGAAGTGCTCCATCCTTCTGATCACATTGGTGGCCTCTTCTGGACTTGCTCCAATAGGCCCATGTCCTTCCTGTGTTGGGGATTCCAGAGCTGGATGCAGCAATCCAGGTCAGTAATTTCCAGGGTCTTCCTTTCTACCCTTCTTAAAGATGGGTACAATGTTGCCCTTTTTCCAGTCACCTGGGACCTCACATGACTGTCATGACTTCTCAAATATAATGGAGAGTTCCTTAGCAACTACATCAGCCAATTTCCCTAGGGTTCTGGGATACATCTCATTGGGTCCCTTAGAGTTATGTATATTCAGGTTCCTCAGGTGAACCTGATCTTTACTTACAGTGAAAGGGTCTTTGCTCCCCAAGTCCCCATCCTGCTGTCCATCCACTCAAGAAGTCTGGAAAGAGAGGCTGCTACTGAAGACTGAGGCAAAAAAGTTGTTTGGTATCTCAGACTTCTCATTCATTGTTACCAGTTTTCCAGCACTGTTTACTGGGGGTGTACACCTTCTTTGACCTTCCTTTTCTGGTTGTCATACCTGTAGCAGCCCTTAATTTTTACATCCCTTGCCAGGTTCAGTTCCAGCTTTGCATTGGCCTTCCTCACCTTATCCCAACACAGCCGTACTTCATCTCTAAACTCTTCCCAGGTTACCTGTCCTAATTTACACTGCCTATGCATTTGCTTCGTTCCCTTTAGTCTGACCAGCAGTTCCCTACTCAGTCGTGCTGGTCTCTTGCCTTTCTTGCCCTACTTTTCTCTTCATTTCTGTAGACTAACTAAAAGATAGATCCTTCTGCCAAGACATTAATCTTGGGCAATTTTCAGTTTTGGCATGGATTTTACAGCCTATTTTTATCTTGCATTACCATCACTGACAGTACAGAATGTGAAAGAGAATTAATATAACAGTCATGCAGTCCTCTTTGGGGTAGAGCTGTGAGCAATGCCAGTCACATACGAAAACAGCTGAAATAAAACTTTGAGTGCCCATTAACATTTCCTTGGGTTAAAAATCTGATGGATTAAGAACCTGAGGTCAAAGAAGCAAATGCAGTTGTTAAACCCTGAAGATTACAACTTTTCTTGGGCCATTCTCTGAACATTTTTAAACTTCTGGAATTACTGCAAGTGGGAACAGTTCTTTTATAAAACTTGCTTGTTGAGAAAATGGAAACTAACAGGGATTTTCTGTACCTCCTAAACAGCTAGACCTCCCTCACCAGTAAATGTGTAATTCCCTTTGACAATATCTGTTGTCCTGAGTGATGTGCCATATGTGAATCCATTCTAAAGATGGACTAAAATACCTTATAATTTCAAGATGTTTACAAAGGCAGACAAGAAACTTGACAAGGCAGAACAACAATTGTTTGAAGTCAGGTCATAACAAATAAAAGTAAACAGGTTGATAAATAACTTCAAAATGCTTCATTAAAAGCCTGTATCCTTTTAGGATTTTTTTTAAAAACCCTGTATTTAAAAAGAGCAGTCTAATTCTTTTTCAGTTCACAGAATGAGAAATGTAAGTGCAGATGATGTAAGACTAGTTAAGCCACATTATGTACATTTCAGATTACAAGTATTCCTTTCTAGAGCAGACTGACAGTTACTCCTACCTGCAGTGTATGACCCTCACAAAAACAAATCAGGATATTCAATTACTTACGTCAGGTCCAAGGATAATGAGGTTTTAGTACAATTTTGTTCCATAAAATTTCATTAGTTACTGAGGTCATATTGATCTGTAATTAGATAATGTTTTGCCACATTTTATGGAGATTCTGCAGTCTCACTCAGGCCCTATCAATAAAGTGAACAATCTTCCTTTTCTACAGGCAGATACAGTCAAGAAAACACAAAGGATTCAGGATAAAAGAAACAAGAAAAACTCAAGCAGAAACAAACAAATAAACACATAAAAAATAAAACCCCAAGTCTTTCTCCAAGCTATTAAAAAAAAGAAACAGTGAAATTTTGATAAATTGCCTCCTCCTCCCATCACCAGGCCTCTTACTGGTCTGGCAGGAAAATATGGGAACCTGTCCCTTCTCTAACATTAAGGAAAAGTGCTGTCTAAGCCTATTTTTATGCCTAAACAGCATTGCCCTGGCCATCC
Source organism: Corvus cornix cornix (assembly GCF_000738735.6). NCBI lineage: Eukaryota > Metazoa > Chordata > Aves > Passeriformes > Corvidae > Corvus > Corvus cornix. Next base: position 112,613,756 of record NC_046333.1, on the reverse strand, counting down.
TCAAATGGAAGATCTATCCTTTCCTAGGCACTAATTTTTTGCCTAGAATGACCTAGCTGGTTCTAACTGGTATTGTCTAGTACAAGCTCTTGTTTTCAAGAAGAAATGATGCTTGAGTAGGTTATAAGCAGGTGATTACAGGAACAGGCAGATGGTAGACACAGGCAGCAGCTGCCACTACCAGCAAAAATCGTAGGGCAAGGTCACTTCAAGAACTCTGGTCATTACGAGAAGTGGGTTTGGGGAGAAGTTTTTTCTGTATGTCCTCGAAATGAATGAATATTGGACAGCATGGAACAGCAGATATTTTATTCTATTTTTCCTAGAACAGAACAGAGAAGAAATCAACTACACACAAAGAAGTTACTTGTTAAGCCCGAAGTGAAAGGAAAGTGCCAGTCACAACAGAGGGCCACACCTGACCGCTAAGAAATTCCAACCAAGAGGCAAAGGATCAACTCCTTTCCTCCTGAAACGCCTGTATGGGAACTTTGTCAACAAACTTGTGAAGTAAATATTCTAGATGAAACTCCAGAAACAACAGATACATGTGTCATATTGCAGCAGGATAATCTGATTTGCTTAAGGAGGAGTTATGCAAAGGCCACTGAAAACATTCATGCTCAGTGACATGCAGCATGTCTGTTCATATAACTTTATGCTGGTTACCAAAATAATTGGGTTATAAAACTTGAGGGCAGCTAGATTTAGTAACAAGATGCCTAAAGTAATAACAAGGTAGCCAAAGCACAAACATAAATGTCTTGTACTCCTTACATATTTATTTCTGCTGTGCAATTTCTATGCCACAATGTCCTTTAACTTGCTTTGAGTACATGATAACAGCAAACAACTGAGCTTGTGCCCTCCTTTCCCATGAGGTGTTCAGGAGGCTGAACAATTGATATGCCTTACAGTTAAAAACAACACACTACCAAAACAAAGCAACTAATGAAATATTAAAGCACCAAATCAAGCATGACCATAAGCAGAGACAATGAGACACAAGGGTGTTTTTATCTGTTCTTTCTCAGAGAAGGTAATGGACCAGTTTTAACCAATATTGTTCTAAGGCCTACCCTATGAGATGGGATTGTATACACACATGCTAATTATTTTTCTCACTTGTGTAGATTGCCTTTTTGCTAGGATAAATCCACCAGATCTTTAGCACTTGTTGCTTGTAAACGACAACATCCTTAAAAATAAAAAGGAAAGTAAAAGAAGAAAAATTACATAGCTTCTTGCTTGAAAAAATGTAAACAAAACCACCATCAGACTACTCATGCACAGCCCTAATATATGGAAAGGAAAATAGTTTATTAAATTTGACAGGCCTTTTAGTGCAATAAGGTATTAGTGATCCATGGCTATAGCTACTGTATGATAGAATCAGTATTAAATTTTATCAGTAACAGGTATTACAGCACCAAAGGAGTATTGTTACATTGGAAGGAATGTAAAAAAAAGCAACAAAATGGAATTAAAGATACATCCATGTTAACTCCCAAGATTAAATTTAATTAGTAATTAAACTCCCAAACGATAAATTAAAGCCACATTAGATAAAATGAAGACACAATCACAGAGATCTCTAAATCCTCATAACTCTCTAAAAATCCTTTAAGCCTAAGGGCTTAAGTCAATAACTTACAAAGTTAAGGTTTCTATTTGGTATTTTTACTTTTGGATTTTTCATGCCATAGAAGTCTATTAGCAATTTTGCTGAATTTTCCATTTGAATAGCTGTGATTAGCTACAGCCAGGGGCAGGGCATTTTCTAAATGGAACCTTAGCACTAATTTTCTTGCAAAAAAAAAAATCAAAAAGGGGATTATATTCAGGGAGCAATTAATTAGGAATGGGATCATGTAAAGGCATGTACCACGTAGGCCTATGGCATATATAGCTACTAAGAACTGTGGTTGTTTATTCCTTTAGTTTTTAAGTGCATAAATTGCATTTAAATATCTCTTTTAATAAGTTATGAAACCATGTGCAAACTTTTCCTGATTTTGAGGGTGGTTTGGTTTTTGGTCGGGTTGTTTTTGTTTTTTCAAAAAAAGTTGCAATTCAGAAAGTATCAATTCAACAGAATGAAGATACTGTCTACAAAATTACTCTGCATCTCTTTTGAATATGGAGAAAATATAGACTTTTTTTTTAAATATTGCAATACTTCCCATTTGAAATATATGGAAGCACATAACTCTCAGTTATCTTTGTATTCATAATACAAATATGAAGTGAATCACTCTTGCTTTGTTTGAGAACAGGTAAAGAGAATGGTCTAAGAAACAGAGAGGTGTGTAGTTTTATTAGTTTACTCAGTGGTTTTGAGACAGAGCCTGTGACTTGGAATTATTTTACCCAGTGCATGCATTTCAATGTCTGATTGTGCCTGTGTAAGAGTGAATTATTCTATATTACTTCCAGAAAGTTTGATTTGATTTAGAAACACTGTTTCTGGAAAAGTAGTACTATTTTTTTTTCCCCTAAATACACAGTAAAAGATGAATGTATCTGTACCAAGCACATTGAGATAACAAGTCTCTCGAAATTATATATCTTTATTCAAGATACCACCTGTAGACTATTTTAAAATACATTGACATTATAAAGCAATCTCTGGTTTGGGATTTTGTTTTGGTTTGGTTTTTAATACACATATAATTGATCTCCATTCCCCTTTCTTTTCTCCTATATACTTACAAAACTCAGGTAAAAAGAAAAAAAAATCCCTGTGAATTATACTCAGCGAGACCCTGCTACACACCACAGACAGTATTCATAGCTATCCATAAGATTATTGTGGACTGTCAAAAAGCAAAACAGATAAATTCTGAAAATGTTGTGGGCTGATTTCTTAAACTTCGTAAAATAGACTCACTGTGCAACCCAAGTACCACGGAAAAATAGTTGGAAAAGCAACATGGAATGAAGTTATCATCACTGAGTATGAAAGCAATGCAATAATGGCCTTCCTTTTGTCTAAATCAGAAATCCACATTCATCACTGAAATCCATATGGATCATGCAGACTTAGACAGCTACAGAAACAGAGTTCAGAAGTAACTGGCGACAGTTCCAGGTAAGACAGCTGTACCTATTCTGACTGCCATTTTTTTCAGTTCTCAAGAATTAGCAACTAAATAGAAAGGGATTAAAATCATCATACTCAGTATTAATAGTATGGAAACCTAAATATTCCAGTCAGTATCTGGCACTTTTCCTTGCTACACAATAAGCAGGGTCCTACTTTAACTTCCGGAAGAATGATTCCTCAAAGATTGCTGGTTTCTAAGACTTGTGGTAATAATAAATAATAGATGCCACAGAGGAAGAATATTAAACTGATTTAAGAGAACAGAAACAACTTTATTTTCAACTATCCATCTCCTTCAAAGATGGAGCTTTTGGCAAGGGTACACCTTGGGCAACCGAAGTGCCAGTCCTTGTTTTAGAGGCATAGGACACTGCACTGTGGGCTCCAGCCTTCAGTGAAAGTGAAAACCAGAAGAAAGCACAGACCCAAATGCTCATCAAAAGGTACAGATAAAAGGTACTGCTGTACCCCATTCGGACTGCAGAAAATTTATCTGCATGTATGTTCAGAACAGTGAGACCAACAAGAGCACAATGCTCACTACACAAATGCCTCGTTCATATTAGATCCACTGACTTGACTGACAACAGTAGGGGATGAAAATGCTCCAGAAGTTTATCTTAAACACAGTCTAGTTTTTTCACAGTGGGACTGCTTCTAATCCTAAATGTTGTCAGATTATTTCTTTCCTGTCCATAACAAACACCTTTCCTTTCTGAATCCGTATACTTCACTACTGTTGTGATCTTGCCAAGAGCACAAGTGAATTTCAAATGTCCCTAGTTCTCTGGGATCCCACACATTCGCTGTGTGTTCCACAACAATCTTATTATACCATAAAAGATGGATTACAAATACTATGTACATGTAAACTGTGGTGCAGAAGCACTCTACAGAGTACTAAGTAACCCTGGTCCCTGCATTACACCTTTTAGCTCCTTCCCTGCTTTACACATAGAAGTCTTCAAAGAGAATCATAACACAAGAGAAAAACACAGCACACACCTGGAACTTGTCCCAGCACACAGCTAGATAATAACACATAGGGGCATATCCCAGTGTATGAGATGGTTACCACTTCTAGGTACAGCAATTTAGACGTGGGAACAATGAAATCCTGGTGCGTTTAGGTGTACATCTAAGTTTACAAGTAATTTTCTAGGACAGTATCTTTTTGGACTAGGAGGCATAGTGAAAATAAGTTGCCAACTGCTCCTCCTCTAGCCTGAAGGACCAGGGATTATTCCTACCCTCTACTTTAATGTCTGATCCTTTCCAAGAACTAAGGTACTATTCAGCATATCTTAGTGTTCTGGGAATTTTCAATTATATTAACATTACATGAGATTTGTCTGTGGGGTTTTTTCCCCCCCACATAGTATTGTGTTCTGATGGCAGGCACTCTTCTCTAAACAAACAAGCAAACAAACAAATATTTTGAACAGGGAAGATAATGATTGAACGTTCTGCTATATTATGATGGATTCAGAGGTAGCCCAGAAAATACTCCCTGCATTTTTCTTACTCATATGAAAATGGAATAAGAAAATACTGCTGAATTAGGTCACTGTAAAGATGTGTGTTTCTGGAAGCCAAGCTTTGAAAAGTCCCAGAAGAACACAGGCCTGTTGTTCCAGAAAGGTTGGTCACCTGGACTTAAAGTCTCATACTGCAGATGTATCCCAGGATTTTTCCCCTATAATTACAAACAAAGAAAACCAAGCAATGAAGAAACCAAGTACTCTCTAGGTATTGCAGAAGAGTGGGAACAAAAAAGAGCTAGTGTGTTATTTCTATAGTGGTTTTCACTTAGAACACAATACTACTACTATTAATGTAGAGAAGACTGAAAAATTGGAACTCTGACTGTTCATTTATTATTTCAGTTCTTCTCTTCTGTTGGTTTCCCTGCTTGTATAAAGAGATTGTGCTTTTTATTTTGTTTTTAACCAAGAGGTGTTCACCTGCTATCTGTCATGTCCCATGAACAATGAATATTACACAGACCAAAGACAGTGTTTGACAGACAAAGTATTGGATTTTTTCTTAAGAATTACCCACAAATAATAAATGAGCAGTGGAGCTGACAAAGATGTTGAGAGCATTTCAAGCAAAAAAGAAATGAGATGATAGCATACAGAGACTTTAATTTCTACAGGATTCAAGCCACCACAATTACTTTTATTAGCAGGTTGCTAATAAAAATATTTTGACTATTTTGTTGTATTTCTTTCCCTCTGACAAGTAACCCATTACTAAAGACTATGAGCGGGAAGCACCTTCTTCCACATCATATGGCGCTAACTTGTTTGTAAATACTGCTTTCTCTCCTGGTCAAAAGACATTGCATTTAGTTTCCCTGAAGGAGTGTGAATTCACATGCTATCAAGAACACCAAGGGCAGAGTTCTCCAAGAATAATAGAAAGGGCTAGACTTGCAAAGCACTGTCCTTCAAGGTTGCTCAGGCAGTATCTAACCATATAAATATGGTTAAAGTAGTTTGGCTTATTCAGCCCATAGAAAAGACAGCTTCCAATACTTAAAAGGCAGTTGATAGAGCAGATGGAGGTACACTCTATGTAAGAATCAACAGTGACACAACCAGAAGCAACAGGCAGAAACAAAAACAGTGGAAATACCAACCTCATACAATAATAATAAAAAATAAACCCCACACTGGGACCATCATTGTTTTAAGGAAACCCTCCTGTCCAACCATCCAGGAGACACTCTGGCAGTCACACACAGACCAGCTGAGCTGGGATCAAGGTCCCTTCACACTGGGCAGCTCAGTGACCCAACAGGTGCCCCGCTTGGCTCCCTACACACCCCACACTCAAACAGCTGGACAAGGTTTTCCATAGCAGAGTTTCAGTTGTCTGGATGCTTAAAGTAATTGAATCATGGTGCAATAACAAAACAACAGCTCGAGCTGGTTGCCTCTGAGCAGGAACCCTGAAAGAAGGAAACCCTGGGCTTTTATAATTTCACAGTCTAAGTGCACCAAAGTCTGGAGCCATCAGCTCCTGCCGTGTTCCCTGAGTACCTGAACCCTTGGCTGGGCCCTTTGTTCTGCAAAGGGTCAGCACTTCATGGCCTCTCGCCTGGAGCTCTCAACACCCACAGCTCAACCTGCAGCTCCCACCATGGCTGCTACAGAGATACTGGCACAGAATCTATTCCTCAGCAACTGAGCATTGGAAACAGGTTGCCAGACAAGTGGAGCAATCTGCCTCACTGGAAATAGTCAAGACTGAGATTGACAGGGCTGTTGACAGACTAATCTTAAACCCTGCTTTCAACAGAAAGTTGGACCATTTGATCTTCAGAGCTGTCTTCCCACCTAGACTTTTTTAATTATTTCATACAGCTAAAATACTTTTAAAAATGACTCCAAGAAAGCTGTCATACTCCTTAGCCCTTGTTAATTCTACCTACATTCCACAAAAGTCTGTTTTCCACTCCTTTGAACAGTTAGAAGCCACAAATTAACAAGACTATATGAAATAGTAATGCATATTAAGGTATGCACATATATACTTATAGACATTCTAAATTTGGCGCCAAAGTAAAAAACAAATTTTCTCTAAGGGACTTCCCACTGTGTCCAAGTTTCCTGAACAACTCATCATGCCTCCCTTACTTGGTACCAGCATGTTTCAGCACATTGCTTTGATCAGTTGTAGCAGCTGTCCCCTGCATGCTCTGTTTCATTTGTGCTGGGGACAGACCTGCAAGGAGAAGCCCCACCAAGCGCAGGACCAGCAATGGAAATTTCAGTATCTCCTCTCAGACCTTGAATAGTGAATAGCTTCCAGTATTCGCTATTCCTGTACTAGAGAAGAGTGAAGGATCAGCAACACAGAAGAAAAGAAGGAGGAGATGTAGCCTAAGGCATATGATGGAGTTCAGAGCCAACCATCCCCATCTGTCAGTGCCCATATGAGGACTCTAGGCAAAGTTGAGGAACCACAACTAAATCCTCATCCAGCTCCTGCCCTGTTATTTCACAGACAGATACCACAGAATCTGAAATAATTCACAGCATAATAGCCATTAAATAGCATCTCATCTAGTACTACCTAGCATGGGCACTTTATATTAAACCTTTCAACACTGTGATCCGGAGTAAAAGTTATTACAGGATTTGTATAATTCTCAAAAAAGAGTAAAATTTGTCCACTTGGAAATAGGCAAGAAAGAAGCAGAAAGAAGCAATTATTCTCAGGAAGCCCCTATGATATTGCAAAGTACCCACAAAAACAACCTTTTGTGAGGCATTAACCAGTTTAAAACTCACACATAATCATCTCTGTACAAATTATTTTAAGTGCAAGTATTGTGACGTATTTCTGTAATTCTAAGTAAAAATGTCATTAGCTAAATTTAAAAAAAAAAAGAAGTTTAAAAACCAAACAACTATTTTAAGAACGACACTTCCACTTGATTATGGAAGCTGAACTATGTCAATGTGACTTTAATGTTTTGCAACTATACCTCAAGCCTGTGGCACTGATAACTTTCATAAACACAATACGGGATCTGACAAAACAATGACTTGCTGCAATCTGTCAATTTTTAGAAAAAAATCCCAAACCAATCCATCTTGCTTGATACAGAAACATGCATGACTTTGTAAGAGTGCAAAGGGAAAAGCAAGCCCTTTTTTTTCCTCACACATACACAAAAGACATAAACCACAAATTTTCAGCTGCAAACAGTATTCCAGTTATAACAACTCAGAATAGGCAGTTCTCAACATACTTTAGTACAGCTTGGTAAACATATTTACAGAAACTGAATCTGTTTGCAAAGTAATTGAAAAGGCTTTTCTGTGCAGTTTACACTTGCAACTCAGAGTATTTTTTTTTTAATGCGTGTATTAGTGAGATGTGCAAGGCAGACCTGGTTGAAAACAAATCGTGACAGAAATTCACAGCTGAGCAAATGAATTAGCTGTTAATTACCACAGGGAAAATACACAGGAAAATAAAAACTATTTTAAAAGATCAAACAGAATTGAATATAAAATGTTCCACCCAGAAACATCATTAACATTTTAAAAGACAAATTTATTAAATATTATCAAACTGTTCTAGTAGAAACTATAAACCCTTCCAAAATGCGCAAGTGTATCTGATGTAGCCTCTCAAACTTGGATGGGTATTGTGTTGAATGCATGCCTTAAAAGTGATTTTTTTATCTGATAGCAGATGAGCAGTTAAATTTACAGACAGGAAGGACTACACACTTTTAGTAAATATTGCTGCAATACCTTGGTAGATGTATAGTAGCTATTTTTATATGTTTTTATGTTGACTGCAAATTAATGAAACTTCATATAGACTTGTCCATTTTTTTTTTAAGACAATATCTCAGTAATGGATAAAAAAGAACAAACCTTCACCACGGTCTTTACTCTTTCTTTTCTGCTCAATAACACTTCTAAATTATTCTCTGATATCTTCTAGTATACGTCTATTAAAGCTTTTCCCTATTATGTGTCAATAAAACTCATCACACAGTAAAAAAAATCATAGCACAGTAGAGACAGTATTTTCCTGTCTGAAGTAAGAGGTGTTTGCATGAGTTCCTGCAAAGTGTGATTGTCCTACTTATTACATCTCCCATGACAAAATCAACACTTAGCTCTGAGAAGCCCAGCAACAGTTAGAATCATAGAATTGTTAAGGTTGGAAAAGACCTGGAAGATCATGGAGTCCACCCACAAACCTAACATCACTAAACCAGATCTCCCAAGTGGCACATCCACATGCCTTCTGAATACATCCAGGGATGGTGATTTCACTTCCCTGGGCAGCCTGTTCCAGTGCTTGACAAACCTTTAGGTGAAGAAAGTTTTCCTAATATCTAAACTCCGCTGGTGCAACTTGAGGTCATTTCATTTCATCCTATCACTTGCTACTCAGAAGACCAACCCCCATCTGGCTACAGCCTCCTTTCAGGCAGCTGTAGAGAGTGATAAGGTCCCCCCTGAGCCTCCTTTTCTCCAGGCTAAACAGCCCCAGCTCCCTCAGCTACTCCTCATAGGATTTGTGCTCCAGGCCCTTCACCAGCTCCCCTGCCCTTCTCTGGACTCGCTCCAGCCCCTCAATGACCTTCCTGTAGTGAGGGGCCCAGAACTGAACACAGGATTCAAGGCGTAACCTCACCAATACTGAGTACAGGGGGACAATCCAGCTCTGGTCCTGGCTGGCCAAACTACTGCTGATACAGGCCAGGATGCCATTGGCCTTCTTGGCCACCTGGGCACACACTGGCTCACGTTCAGATGCTGTTGCCCAGCACCACCAGGTCTTTCTCTGCTGGGCAGCTTTCCAGCCACTCTGCCCCAATCCTATAGTGCTGCATGGGGTTGTTGTGACCCAAGTGCAGGACCCAGCACTTCACATTTGACAGACAAATTCTGGTGGCGAAGCCCCCTTCCAAATGTTCTTACTTACTCTTAACAGTGTTAACTGATAGTACATCAACATCTGTCTATCAGGGTGGTTTTTTGCAGTGTACATCTACATTGGCTGCACACACTCCACTAATTAAGCCCTTGTTTGCAATTATGTTTGAATAATTCTTTCTAGATTTATCAAAAAATCTCTAAAAGTTTTTATTGTGGTTTTCAACATGTGTGCCTTTGTTCTTTAATATTGTTTCTCTCTGGGAAGTGTGCATCAATATTTGGTTTTACTTAGTTCCAGAACCTATCTTGAACAAATTTTTTCCTCCATAACAAAGACAGGGCTTTTTTTTCCCCTCAAACGAGCCCACAGTACTAAAAGGCCAAATGTAAAGACTCCTACATGTTCGATGAGAAAACCTGAGAGCTGCAGTTAGCTTCAGGCAGGTGACTTTGGATTATGCTTTTCTGAGCCCCCTCTCTACCTTGTTATGTTGCTCTTAAAGCTCTTTGACCAGATCCTCCACTAACAATGAAAACGATTTACACAGCAGATCTAATTCATGCAATACAGGCAGTGTATTTCCATACAGAACTTCTTGTTACCAGTTTATAAAATGATGTGCTATGTGCACTCCTAACTCATGAATTTGCAAATTACATAGGGTATTTATGTCTGGAAAGATATATTACCTGTTGTAGGTTTGATTCACTAAATCTTCACCAATCTTGGGAATTATTTCTTAATATAAATTTGATATTACAGTAATTATATAACATGAGTTTCCTTCAGTATTCTTTTCAATTGCAGTTGTTTTCAGTACTTTCCAAAGCTGTTTTTTCTCATTAGCTTTGCACCTTGTTTTCAGATCAATTAATCTGCATAAGAAATAGTATAAGATCTCTCTTGCTTATTTTAAACTAAATGGCCTTTACAATTATATATTACTTTGTACTCTTGAAATCTACTATTGAAAAGACTACTATCCAGTCTACTGCTGTTTTGGAAGGAGCACAAGTTTCCTCTGAAATGCTACAGAACACAACAGGATTTAAATCTGCTCACAGTGAGATCTTGTCTATGTGTTTTGTACAAAAAAAGTTATTTCTGAGGTTAAAAAGAGGCATTTAAACATTCAGTTCAACCAAAAGAACATGGTAACATTTCAATCCAGTGTGTCATTGCAAATGAAGACTGTTTTTGCCACAGAATATTGTAGCACAATACGTGTAAGAGACTAATGATTAATACCTAAAAGTATTCATTCGGCGATAATGCTGTTCCATCCCATTAGCAGGATCGTTACTCATGAAACCAGCTCATCCTCAGGAAACGTTCTACAGCAAACTACAAAGTACTCATGTGCTTTTGACCTCAGTGGATGACTGTAATTTATTGCTGATGTGCTGATAATATCCAGGCAGCAATGTACCTACTGTACGATAGCTTCTGTGCTGCTGTTTCATGAAGCTTCAGCAGAAACTCAAATTTTGACATCAGAGGTCTCTTACACTAGTTAGACTGTTTCTTCCATGACAGTTTAAAACTCCTGCAATTTCTGAAATCCTGATGTACCCTAAAAAACTGGGGGTCTGGGGCTCCTTCTTTCTTTTTATACCCTAACCCAAGACTTGCTTCAGATATCTTTCAAGAAAAATATATATATATATAGGGGTTTTTTTCTAAATTATGATATTTTTTCTGAGATTACTTGCAAAAAACACACCTCCAAACTTTCAGAGAACTGATTATCAGGGGATTTATCCATGTGATTAATAATTGAGAAAAAAAGAATCAGAGTGAAAACAAACCCATCATTCTTATCCATTTTTATTTATTTATATTGCAGTAGCAGGCACGAGTATGTGCCATGCACTACAGCCATGTTACTGGCACTTTACAAAACACATGCAAGATACATAAAACTTGTCTCCAAACAATTTAACAATGTACATGTGTCCTTCCTGTTGACATCACTCAATTCTGCACACTTAGCAAATACACACAGCAGTGAGGTCAGATCAAGGGCTAAAAGAGTTGATAAATAGCTAGCATTAAAAACAAACAAAATAATTAAAAAACAAAGCAGCAAAAACCCCAGAAAAATAATTTTGAAGCTGTTTGCATTTACAGACCATGTAATTTCTATTAAAAAAATCTACAGATTTATAGGATACATATGTTACATACATTATCATACTCAAAGTATACTGAAAACCTTTAGTGATTTTTTTCTCTTACAGGATATAATGTTCTCAGAGATTCTGGGGATTGTAAAAACAGTTTTGCTGAAAATTTCAAATAATATTTCAATTTTTAAACTTTTGAAAATAACATTTTCAGTGAAACCATTTCTACCTGAAAACATTTAATCAAATTTGGTCTTCGAAGCACAGCTGGCTGTGATATAAAGTCAGTCTAGACACTATATACACCACAAGCACTGAAGCTACTGAATAAATAAAATTAATAATAACCTGAAATAGAGGCATTATTTAATACAAATATTTAAATTTTTACAGGATTATAAATAACATATATGAAAAATTATTTATGAATGCATAGTTTGTTAGCAATAAACCAAATACTTAAATTATTAAATTATGCAAATTTGATGGCTAACTCTATAAATGAAATATTCACCCTGACTACTTGCTAGGCAATCACTGTACATGATGTGGTGTTTCTACAAGTTCAGATATCACAAAGAAAACAGGAACATATAAATTTAGAAACACTGTCAACACCTAAAATTGCTGGATATCATTACACAATGTTAATACATGTCAGTAGAATAAAAATGGAAATCCTAAACAGAGTGATGAATAGTTGCTGTAACACTGCCAAAAGACCAGAAGGGAGCTCATACAAGAAGTTTACCAATGTAGGAGTGACTTTGCAAATATTTATTTAATATTAGTATAGGAGAGAACATATACTGATGTCTCTGTTACAGCTCTGAGCATGCCTAGTGAATACTGAGCAGATTTAAATCTGAAACCGAAGGTTAACAAAATGTGTAGATCTATCACTTTAAAAGCTTCATCATGGTCTCATGATATCCACCATGGTTATGACTGAAAACCTTGCAAGTATTGTGAATAGGTAATGATAATGATTCACCAAACAATTGCAAATAGCTACTCAGAGTGGTTCTAAAGAGTCCAACAGGCATGTGAAAAACTTTAATGTTACCTTGTGCTTCATCTGTCAGTAACAGCATTATTTTTAACTGGATTTTAGTACTTGTGCTCCCAGATTAAATCACTTTTAAAAGGCTCTTTCTCTTTTAACATGTACCTTTATTCTACCACCCATTTCGTCTAAGGACTCTAAAATTTGCAAGATGAACAAGACTAGTTGGGACCAACCGAAGTGCCAATGAGTCAGACCTCATAACAGTAAGCAAGACCTTCTGATCTACCATTTTAATTTGAGTTACAACCACCAACCAATGGTTCACTAGAGGTTTCCTCTACACTTAACAACAAACATGGAATAAACTACTCTACTTGAATGGGTCACTTGAGATCAGTCCAAAGACTGATCCCTTGATACGGGTTCTCTGTTAAAAATGTGGAATTGAATTCCAGGACACAAAACCAGTTTTTTCCAGAAGATGGCAAACTAAAGAAGTTCTCTCGGGCTTCAGTCACCCTCCAGGGGCAGGAAACGTCAAACCTGAAGTTATGAGGCTACCACAAGCTAGCTATGAAAGGCTTCAGTGAAAAGCCTCCAAGCCCACAAGCTTCAGCTGTGCACCAAAGACCTAGAATATGCCAGAAGAAAAAAGAAACAACCAAACAACACCCCCCCCAAAAAAAAAAAAAGTAAAATTCGTTCAGAGAAAAGCAAATTAAATCAGAAATATGAAAGGTACTTATAGCTTATTTTACTGAATCTAATCCTAAATTATCTTCTCCTTCAGAGAGTTAAGTGCGGCACAGAGCAGAAGCAAAAAGTTTGAACCTGTATTTCAAACACTGATGGGAAAGCAAGCTATTCCTCAGTAATGGCAATATTTAATAAAGTGAACCTAGGTTGACACAGTTGCTTTATTACATAAAAGTGAAACCCAAGAATAAGGAAAGCTAAATATAACATAAGAACTGATCTACAATTCTAAACCATGAAAGAATCTAAAAAGGAACATGAAAAATGTTTCTTAAAATGCAAAGAGCACAGAAAATTGAATATTATTATTACTTGGTGTCTGCTGTAGCTGTACAGTTTATTATATTTTCATTGACAGGAATACAGGTTAATTTTGTTTAAATACTTTTATTGTTATAGAATTTCATTTGTAAATATATATTCTGACACATATTTAAATTGTATTTATAGATGCATCTATATAGAGAGAAGTACATGCACAAACACATCTTCATTAAGCAAACACAGGGCTGAACAAAAATTCTAGACGTACTGTCAACACTGCAGAAATTTCTCTATGGCTGCTGCTCCAAATTCTGCTTTTCTGAGACAGTCAAGCAAAGACATTAAACACAAATGTCTAACACATCAAACTAAGTATTATGTCAATTTCCATTACTCTGATAATGCAGTACCTGTATTTCTTTCCAATTCAAAAATACAGGAAATATTGAAAGAGTCTCATATTTTCCTGTGGAGCACAGCTATAACAAGGTATGTATATGACCATGACAGCCACAAGACTAGAATCTGTTACATTCCTTAAAGTATTTAACACTGAATGGCTTGTAAAATGGGGTAATAATATTTTTCTAACTTGAAATTAGTCAAGAAAGTGAGGAACATGGATATCAAATCACTTGTACAAAATTACACTGACAACTAGTCAACATAATAAAAAATAAACTAGATAAATAAAAGGAAAAGGAATTATAAATGCAGTAATCTCTATATCATAATTGATCAGAATTTCTAGAGTGTATTTCTATCTACTCATCGAACTCCAAAAATCAGTATACAAATATAAATAAATATAAATGCTCTTGTAAGGCATACCTTCCCTTAAGGAAATGTGGGAGTTAGTATGACATTTTTTGCTTCTTGGTTTGCTGAGTTTTAGGAAAATTGCTCTTGGTGCCTTAATTGAAAGGAAGAAGTGCTCCTCTCTTCCAGTCTCATTTCCTTGAGTCCTCCCACTCCAAATCAGTTTTGTCAGTCAGAACTGATTTTACAAGTCTTCACAAAACAATCTTTTTTCCTCCATGTCCTCCTACCACACTGATGAACATAACAGTCTAACTTAAACCACCACCACAGGGAACCCACAAACTCAAGTGAGCATCTTTAGCAGAAACCATTTCAGGTCACTTCAAACACACTTAGCTACATACACAACCCTCATGTATTTAATGAAATAAAAATTAACTACAGAAGATACATTATTAATATACCTTTTATTTAATATTGATTAATATTGAAACTTAATGATTACTTTTATTAGTTTAATCAGTATTTAATATTAAAATATTTTACAAATACAGGCCTCTTCGGAGTCTGAACACAGCCTTTTCATAAAGCTATTTTAGGTTAAGATCTCAGTAACAGTTACAAATCAATAATTCAGTAGAAGTTTTTTCACATTTAAGGCTAAGTACATACCTCAATCTCCAACTGAGCCTGAAAAGACTTCTTCTGGAAATCCTCACTGAAAACCAAGTAATTAATTAATCAGAACAATTTCTTAAAAGAAAAGGGTCCTATAGGCCCACTTAGTAAAAAAGATCTTGGTTTTCAACATTCAGCAAAGTCTCCTGTTAAAAATAGTCCATCTTCCAGAACAGGTTCCCAGTCCAAAACCAGGTCTGGCTCCAACAGCAGTTTCAACTAGGTAACAAAACTCTGGTCAGCTGGCACCTCAATCCAATAGAGGCTTTTACTGCCAGCACATGTGGTGGTGGAAGCAGGGCAGGCTGAGTGACCCTGGACACATCTCAGTCTTGCCTAACAGCAGTACTTCACCAATTTAGGTACTCCAGTCTTGGCCCTGAACCTCTCTAAAGGCAAGAACTTTTTCTACTCATTACAAAATCTCTGGATAGGCATGAGCACAAGAGCTCTGCTTTTCTTCTTTCACCTGTGTATGCAGAATAGAACATTGAAAGAAATTACACTGCTGGGAAATGGTGAGAGGTTTTCTTGCATGGTGAGCCAAGACCACGCAATCTATAAATTTCTCCATAAATTTCTTCATTACTTCATTTTACCAGTAAGTAAAATTATTCTGCTCTGGCTTTTTCTTCCTTGTTTCCAGCTGCTAACCTTTACTAAAAGCTCCATAAACAAAGACATCCCTCTGGAGTCAGTTGCTCCAATTCCCCTGGAATATATCTGCCAAGAAAGGGCAGGTGGCCCAAACAGCAGTCTGGATGGAAACGTGATAAACCATGCAAACATTTGGGAACCCTTGTGCCCACAAAATTGGATGGGAGTTGGCAGGTATGAGAGGGTACATTACATATCTTATTCCCATAGACTGGGAGCGCATAAAACTGATTAGTTACCCATTGCAAATACATGAAAGGATGTGGCACCCACGGACTTTGCCAGAGCAACAACATTCAGCAGGAAGGAGACTGAGTTTGCTTAGATAGACTAGTCTGATTCTGCTGAGCCAATCATATGCTCAAAGAGCTAAAAAATATCAGTGGGGACAGTGTTCTGTTCTGCATTAACCAGAAGCAATCTATATTTGATTTTAAATTGTCATATCCCTTAGCATGCCCACTATAGGTGAAACACTGAAGAGGAAGCATAGGAAGCCCTTCAGCACCGTGTTTATGACAACGTCCTTCCAGCAATCAACGTGAACATGCACACAGCAAGGGTTTCTGCTTGAGGTACTGTGTGCAAAACACAGGCAGCAGATTTTCAGAGGTAATGAAGTTCAGAGAAGCTAGGGCTACTGTCATCAAAATACTTCAGGAAATTTAATTTCTTCCTATAGTAGCACCAGAAATGTCACTGGCATTACTAGAGAGTGAGCAATTTACAAGACAGGTAGACAGAACAGAGTTCTGCTTTTTCCCAGTACTAGTAGCAATGCTATCATCATTTGG
Organism: Corvus cornix cornix; assembly: GCF_000738735.6. NCBI lineage: Eukaryota > Metazoa > Chordata > Aves > Passeriformes > Corvidae > Corvus > Corvus cornix. Next base: position 112,597,184 of record NC_046333.1, on the reverse strand, counting down.
CACAATCAAATTGAACCTGTCATGCATACATAAGGGTGTTCATGCAAATTTTTAACAAAAGTATTGTTTGGGATTTTTTTTTTTTCAGTTTTGTGGTTTTTAATTGGACTTATGGTTGTCTTGAAAAAAATGCATGCCTTCAAATTTGAAGGTTAAGCACCTTCTCAAATTAGAATTATCCCTATTCAAGGAGACACAGATTGAAACATCTTTCCTAAACTTTAATTATATTGTATGATTCTGGCAAAGAACCTATTCATAGGCTGACAGATTAGACTGGAACACTGCCTGGTGGGTTTTGCTTGACATGATGATACCCAGCAATTGGTTACTTAACCAACTCCATCAGTGTGTCCTCCACACTTGGAGGTTTCCATTCTTTCTTTTATTCTGGCTTGTATGTCTAATTGTTCCTGGTGCTATTCTTTTTTGGTTGTATTAAAACCTGACTTGTGTTTAAAACATTTTAAGCTTGCTGTAAGCACAAATACATTGCTTTTCAAACAGGGAAAAAAATATGGTTGAGTTTTCTCCCTTTTTGTACTGTTTTTCACCTTTTTTAATATTATACCCTTACTAATACAACATTTATTGATTTATTTTACAGGCAATTTGTCAAATCACAGTTGTAATGACATTTACTTTATTCTCATATAAAATCCCTGAATTGTTGTGACACATGAAATCACGGTGTGCTTTAAAGAAGTGCTTATTATGGGACAACCTCTACAGATGAGGTGAACAGATACCTTTCTAGCCTACTCACACTCAAAATTTATCTTCAGGTATCAAACCCTAATCTGCTATGTTGGATCAGTTAAGCAGCATTTCAAGAAAACATACAAGAGTATTCACATCACCAAACATTAAGTGTACTAAATGCTTAGGCAAGATCATTACAGACCGTAAGCTTCCTTACAAAATCAATACAGAGAGATTTCTTCAGAGCTTGTTAAGGATGAGTCTAATTTAGGTGCTTCAAATTGCTGCAGAAATCTACACTTACCATACACTGAGTCTGAGAGGAGGTCTTGATCTAGACATCCAAATACCCCATGAAGTCAAAATAAGTAATGTTATAAAAAACATGTTATTAGGTTTATACATTTAATACTACATACAAAAGTACTTGTGGTAGGAACTGTACAGTTTCTGAAGTAAGAACAGATTTAGCTAAGGGAGAACCAATAAATTATGTTGTTTCTGAAACAGTAAAGGCCTCTTTCCTGCCTTGCCTTAAATTGTGGATTAGATTTCCATCATTCTGAAGTTGAAAAAGCCCAAGTACTGTGTTAATGCAATCCTAAAATCACATATAGTCCAGATGGTGCCTAACACAAAATGCCTACAAATATGTTTTGGGTTTTGTATTTGACAGAGTGTATTCTTCTTGATAAGCCAACAAAAAGGGCACTGACAATACTGTTCATTGATTTAACCTTTCAGCCAAGTGACTGGTGTTTGTAGCTGTATTCCTAGCTGGTCTCTGGTAATACTTAAGAGATGCAGATCTTACCGGTTACTTACACCACCTGCAAATTTTCAAATTCCTATTACATTGACAAGAGCTACGGACTCTCACAGACTTTTTATTTATTTCTGCTTGACTTCATTCTAGCAATAACACTGTCATTCTCAAAATGACACTCCTTTGTTTCCAAGTGGAAAAAGGATGAAAAAGGACTCCAAGAAACTGGAAGTCAAGGTCTTCCTTTTTCTGTTTGGGGCAGAACTGAACACTTTCTTGAAAAAAACACCATGAGATAAAGTATTCACCACACTCTTCTTACATGTTGAATGGGCAAATTAACTATAAAATCAGTAAGACAGTTTTATTTCAAAAAAAATTTCAGGCCTCTGATGCAGTTGAAAGCAGCTGAAATTAGCTGCAAGAATATTAGTCCTTATAGGAAAAGGCCAGGAAAATCTAGCTTTGCATTTCAATTTAAAAAAAAGAATGAAAAATAAAAAAGTAGTATCTTTACAGTAAACATCTATTTTATTACAACACAAACTACACAAATGAGTAATATAGCATTTTGACTATATCACTGATAGTTCAAGGGCATGGGCAATCCCTTCCATTATATATATAATACAAAGTAAAAATTTATACACATGGTTAAAGGGTTTTTTTTTTTAATAGACAAGTTGTGTTACTTAGCATTTAAGGTATCTATTGCACCATTAAAATCAAAGCATAACTTATGCAGTACAGGTAAGATTTTCCTTTGAGGAAGGGTATGATCAGTATGCATCTACCTCTTTATTGATTACTTCTTCCTCAGAATTTTCTACATCATTAGGCTGTCAAAGCAGCAAATTTATATTCTCTTCTGATTAAATTGTAGCTACAGCCACTGAGCAAGATTCTTGCTCTGAACGTAACAAAAATCTATCAAAGGAAATCACAGATTGATTGTTATTTGTCAGTCCTACGGAATAATAAGTATCAGTTATCATCTTACTCTCAAAAAACATGACAAGAAAAATACTATTCCACCAGGATAATTTAAAAATAAGATTTAAGTCTTTTTAAGACACTCTGTAAGACATTTTTTTATGTATGATGTATTTCAAAATATTTTTCTTTTTGGAAGAAAATATTTCACTAAACATTTGAGACACACAACAAATTTTCGTATAGAGTGGATGAGTCAGCAAAAATCTCAGAAAGGTTTTCAGATCTGATCAAAACCCAAAATAATCTTTCACCTGCAGCAACAGAGAATTTTAAAACCTTACTGAAGCATAAATTACAGCCAATAACCAATAATCAAACAACTCCACTTCACCCCATGTCTAAATAAATCTTATTAAATTCATTCATTATTCAGAGTATTGCCTGCAGAAACATGGAGCAGTGTCCTCACTTTGTGAGAGTTCACACCTCAGGTGTTCTTACAAAACACAGCAGGTAAATCTTTCATGTGTGACTTAAAAATCTTATTTATTTCTGTGTTGCATCATTCCACAGATGACAGTAAACAAAACAAAAACCACATTCACCTACTCTAACGGTATTTTTTTATCATCATCATCATCATCTCTGTCCTTTTGGAGAAGGTATGAATGTGTCAGCTTTCCTAAAAGATTTTATTTATGTACCATTGAATTGAGCAACATAATCTAGTTATAAACTGAAACATTGCTAAAATCTCCTTTCACAGCATAATCTCATCAGTGGTCTCATGGGTGTTTCCTCACCCTTGAACGGCTGTGTTTTTCCCTAGCAAAGTGCACACAGATTAATGTAAATGCTTCTCTATAAACTTGCCCTTGATGGATACTCCTCACATTCTGTAAGAGTCAAAACATCTCCCTAAAGACTCTCATACTTTCTGCATTACAATCCAGCCCTAACATCTTTCGGTAGTTAGAAGCACCATATTCCTTAAATATGCAGCAAACGATATGTTTTGCTTCATCTCTATTTTGCAACATACATTTCAAATAATATTATGCTCTTTTGAAGTATAGTGCACTTTTGAAACAGCTGTGTGTCAAACCAGTAAATCTATGCTTGAACATAATGCTCATCTTTCAGTAATTCTGCTGTTGTGGAGGGTAGAATGGGATAGGAAGCAGTTGCTATGTACAAGCCACAGACAGTTTCTGCATCTACAGAAGGTTATTTGCAAAGTCAAGAAGAAAAGCAAATGGTTTGAAGATGTAAGCCCTTCAAGTAAATATAGTAATGTACAGAACTATTGCAAAGCATGTGAAAAAATGAAAATAGCAAAAGGGTCGGATTGGGCTTGGCCTTGTCCTTGTTTCAGGGACTAAGCAAAGCAATATGGACACAGGCCAGTCTGTAAGGCAGCAAATTAACACCCACTTTCATGTATCGCAGGTCCCATTTCCTTTCCTAACCAGAGAAGGTTTGCAGAATGAAGGTCAGGGCTCCACCTTTCCTCGTTCCAACGTCTTCATGAAATAAAAAAATGCAAATGAAATGCGATTCAGTGGTGAAGCTACAAGAGCACTTGCTTGTAACAGGGAAGATGACCTGCTCCACTATGCTGGAGCAGAACAACTGAGATCTGGGAGGAGAGGCAGAAACAGCCTTTTTGTATTACAGGGATGCTCAATGACAAGTAAGAATCTTCAGTCAGAAATAAGCTGCCTTTCCCCTGCTAATTCCCCCACAGAAACTTTAGATATTTAATTTACTCCATTTATTGATGGGCATGAGCATGTTCATGCATTCACACAAACGCTGAAATGAAGCGTTTGCTACTCCACTGGAAACGTATTCGGGATTAAGTAAACATAGGCAGCAGGCAACACAAAGTCATTCAGATGGGAACCGAGGTTGTTCTTTCTTCTTCCTGAAATAAATATTAAGTTTCTATTTCATCTCATGGAATCAGAAGGCCAATTTATTGTATTATCATTCTGTGGAATACCATTGCAACAAAGAAATCAACAGCTTAAAGAAAAGTGGTGTTTTTAATAACCATGGATGACCAACAAAGCCTTAATGACAACATATGCCATCATAATTAAGCCCTTTTAGCAGCAATCATGGACATCCTTGACTGGGTTGGACTGATCAAATTATCTAATGTAGTAAATCAGTTTTATTACCTGAGATACAGCCATTGGATTGGTGTCAGACTTATGGAAAAATATTTCAGACATAATTTCTGAGTGTGTTTACTTGGTTGGTTGCTGTGGTTCATTATTTAATTATGAGAAACAAATTACTTAATTGATTCCCTATAAACTGACGGTTCCCAACAATTATTCAATGAAGGAGATGGAAGAAAATAATACTCGGATGCAAAAGCTAAGGGCTACATACTAAATCGCAAAAGCAAAGACCTACATATTCAACTTTCAACAGAAAAGGTTAAGCTATATTTTAAAAAATACCTATTAAATAAATAACCTATGAAGGCATAGAAATGTAAGTATTTTTTATAGCTTCTGAACATCTAGTTAATCAAGTATTACAAATACGTCAAGAAGTACAATTATTCCTGGGCAGGTTAAGTCTTACTAGAAGCAAAAAGAACAAGTGTGACTCATGAAAGACATTTCTGCAGACTAATTAGTAAAGTCAACTGTAAAACCTACATGTACACAAAAATATTTCATGCAGAGAAAACTTCCTCTGGTCACTAAGAGCCCTCATGAAGACCTCTGTGCCACAGGTTTGCAAGACTTCAGAAAGTCTATCCTGCACTACTCTCTCCTTACATTTTTCCCCACAGAAAATCACCACTCAACTGAGCAACATTTCCAGCCAAAACAAAAGACAGGACATGCTTCAAAACAGCAGGAAACAAATCTCAAGAGCAGTGAATAAGTATTACCCAGGAAAAACTGAGCACTTCAGTTCATAACAAAAACTAAATCACTGAAGCCCCATCTGTTGGGAAATGCCTCAAAAATTTCACAACAAATTGGAACTGACATTAAAATCAATTCCTGACTATGAAGAACTCCATTGGTGAATAGATGTATTTGATTTCTGTTTCCTGAATTGGAATATTATTTTCAAGGGAATCTCTGAGCAAGCCCGTTAATCTCCATACACTGACCTGAAATGAGTCAAGTTCCAGCTTTAGTCATTTACTGTAACTCAAAGTTCTTCTAAATGGACATTAGGCCATTGCTCTCGATAAAGCTCAATTCTGAAATAATTTTAGTTTTTGCAATGCTTTGATTTTAGAGTGATACAAGGAAAAACTACTAGAAGTGTGCAGTTCCGTTAACTTTCAAAAAGCCCTCGTTTTCAGCTTTCATTATGAGAATTTAAGTACAAAAATATGCTTCAAATAGAAAGTATACATTGAAACAAATATAGATACAAACCCATTTATGCCATGGCAAAACAGAGCATCCACATTTTTAATTCACCTGACTACAATATAGTCATATGCAGCAAATACCTCAGCAACCAACACTGAAATAGAGACTAATTACTACTTGTGTGAGGTAATTAAATGCACCTGTCAATATCTTAGAGAAAAGGGAGCTGAGGCTCCCTTTAAATTAAATCAGTCAGTTAATTGCAAAAACCTGGTTCCCTTCCCTCATTACTGGGAACACACGTAGATGCTAGCTTCCAGTTTAGTCCTCCTGCCTGCTGAGTTCTGCCAGACCTGTCCTGGCTCTCTCTGGCTCAGCCTTTCTGCAGGACTCTTCCTTATGGTGTCAATCTCTTAGCCTTTTATTCTCCAGGTACTGACCTGTCCTGTCTAGATTTTTCACTTTTGTTTCCAGCTGCAGTCTACCTTGCTACTTGTGCTACTTTCCAGCAACTAAACCTGGGCTTTACTCTCTTTCAGGGTGTTTTCTGTGTAAATGGAAGATGGGGAAGCTGAGGGAAGAGAATACCTGAAGTTAATCTAGCATTGACAAATAGAACTGTTTAGCCCCAATATTCAGAAGAAAATAGCAAAGGTGGAAAAGGCCTCCTGAACAAAGTTGATTCATCCACAAAAAATAGTAATTAGAAAGGAAACCCAAAAACTGTTCATGCAGTAATAAAAGATTACTCAGAGATGTTTCAGCTCTCCTATTTGTCTTAGTCAGACAATCTGACATAGACTTAGCTCATTCTGTTCAGACAATGAAAGTTCCCAGTGTACTCAGGTTATGCTTCAGGTTTGTAGTGTATTAAGCCATAGAAATACAGAATCTTAGGATCATTTATGTTGGAAAAGACCTTAATGGTCATCAAGTCCAACCATAAACCTAACACGGTCAAGTCCACCACTAAATCATGTCCCTAAGCACCACATCAACAGGTCTTTTAAATACCTCCAGAGATGGTGACTCACCAGCTACCCTGGGCAGCCTGTTCCAACACTTGACAAACCTTTCACTGAAGAAATTTTTCCTAATATCCAATCTAAACCTCCCCTGGTGCATCTTGAGACCATTTCCTTTTGTACTATCATTGTAACATGGGAGAAGAGACCAACACCCACCTCACTATAACCTGCTTTCAGGTTCCAGTTCACAAGTTTGTTTCTTCCCAGGTAAGTATTTATTGCCTTAGATTCCATTAGGTGTTCTGATGTCTTTTTTCTTTTGGTCTGGCATTTTCAGCTTGCTCCAATACTTTAAAGAAGACAGTGTTTACTGCAGTAGGCATCTTTACATACCGTAAATTCTACAGCCTGTGTCCTATCATTTGGCTATAAGGCAATAGTGCATACACAGAGTTTATGACTCTTTAATCCTAAATTGTCTGCTCGCCAGTACCAGATAGAATCAGGTATTTTCTAAAAATACCTGAAAAAGCAAGAAAAGGCATTTTGCTCTCCCTCTGAAAACTTGTCCATAACCTATTAAAAATAGCAAAACTGTCCACCTGTTCAATAAAGGATTAAAACAGCAGTTCAGAATGCATAGCTCACTTCAGATACCATAAGTTGTACTTTTAGTTTCCAGATAGTAGGACTTTCAAAACAAGGTTTTGGCATGTATCAGATCAGAGTAATTTTCTTTAATAAAAAAGTATTTATCTGAACTGCTCCATTCCGTATAAAAAGTGTGCAAGAAGTATACAAATGTCAGCCATTATAAAGAAGTCAACTTTAGGTCCCATATCAAACCAAATGAAAACAAGTGCTTATAAAACAGGTCTATCAGGTACATCCACATTTTGTATGCAAGCATCACACAAGCAAAGGTAACTCAAATCTACGTTAGAATTCAAGAGTCAAATGTAACATTTTCACCAGAAGACATTCAGACCAGTATTTGTGCAGGTTCACAATTTCATTTCACTGTTCCATTAACCCTGAGGCACTGTGCCTTATTTCAGTAGTCATGAGCAATGCTGCAACTCATCATGTTGTAAATATATGAGAATCCCAACTCAATTTGTTGACAAATCCCAATTTGTTATTACCCTTTATCCTATTCATTGAATGCTGCAACACCCAGTGGAATACAGGTATGTTGTGATATTATTGGGCCATCTCGTGACATGTAAGGACAAGTTGAAGCACACATATATTAACTGGTTTTAACACTTGAAGTTGCAATCTTAATAACTTTATCTTTTCATTAATTAAAAAAAAAAAGAGAGAGGGAGAATTTAAAACACTCCCATCAATCACAAGTGAAGCTGATAAACCATTTCTTGCCCTATCCAAAGCCTTCAATAGCTGAAGTACGGGGTGCGTGAACCCAGATGTACTGTCAAAGTCCATCCACAAAAGGAAAAGAAAATCACACCTATCCTTATTTCTGGCAAATAGTAATACAGGAAACTTAACCAAAACTTTTGCTTGAGCAAACTTTATTCCTGATACATAGACAAAAGAAATTGGAATGGGTATTGCACTTTCTGGTAGAGGTTTGTGAACAAGAACTCTCAGTTTTATTTTCTTTTTCCCACCAGTCAAAAAACATAATCTACCTTCCCAGGTGTCTGAAGCACTGCTAATATACATTTCATGGTTGGATAAACATAAAAATGCCTACATAAACAGGAAAAAATATGAGCTGAAAAATCCTGCTGTCACCAGTAGAGCTAAGTCTCAACCAAAAGATAGATACAAGGTTTCTAAAACTTTTAATCTTTCAAAAAACAAAGAATTGTAAATTCACAAGTTTGACCATGCAATATATTTGAACAAATTTTCAACCAACACAAAAAATATCTTGAGGTTTTGAAATGAGTATGAAGGGTAATTTTTATTTCTTTTCAAAGTGTTACAGTGAAAGAAAGTTAAGTTTCTTTTAATATTTGTGTACTTTCTGGTGCTGTACTCAGATGAATAGTGATCATGTACAAGCAAAGGATCAAAAATCAAAGCAATAAATGCATAAACAGAACACGCTCTACCCTTTCCCTATGGAAACATTATTGAAAACAAATAGGAATGTATATAATTTCAAGGTTTATTCATAATGCTGAGCTTCAAAGCTTAAAAAGCCCCAAACTCACAATGCTGTGGAAAATACAAGTACGCTATTATCTTACTAGGAAGACTGATTTGGAAACTGGTATGCAGTAGTAATTTTCTTGTTGAGCACACATGATTTATGTGCACAGAGAATCTGTCTCTTGTGATTACTGGAATGTGGTCCCACAAGGTGCCAGAGACACTATGTTTTGCTCCATGGGCTTCTTGTGGTGTGGAGACGAACTGAGTTCAATCCACACCACAAACTGCGCAGAGCAATGCTGTGCATTGAACAAAAAACCTGGGAACTTATTCTTGGCTGTGAATGCAAACAGAATGAGGAATTTCAACAATCCTACCTGTAAACTGGACTAATAAACTAATTCTCCCAGAAGGAAATTTCTATGCCACCTGGCATAGAAACAGAGGAAAATTATGAACCTATAAAATGCTTGGGAGAAGTGGGGGGTATACTAGTTTGGTTTGGTTTGGGTTGGGTTTTTTTGCCTTAAGATACATCTTCTGCTGGCATTAATTGCTAAAAAGAGTGGACATTTTATAAAGAGCTTTGTTTATTAATATTGGCAGGATTTTCTGCATTGGCAGCTGTTGTACCTTCCTCAGTGTTACTCCTAGCATTTCTTTCTTTGCACTGTCACCACTGAATGTTGAAGGAAAAATCTTAGAAGTGGACAGGTGTGGCTTCAGTGAGCAACCAGGAAGACACTGCTCATGGAAGAATGAGGTTTATCTGAAACACAAGACTTAGAATGTGGTTTCTCTGCAGGAACAGGAATGGCACCCTGTGACAAGGCATGCACAGGAGAACTACAGATGGCTAAGCTGGGTAAAACTTTTGCAAAAATGACAATAAAACACATTTTGTTTAAAAATGGAGTATGGTTGCCAAGATATAGGTATACATTTAAGAGGAAAACCAGAAATACAAAACACATAAGAGTGTGTCCAGATACAGGTTTTATGTTGAGAAAGAAACCTCTTGATATGCTAAAACATACATGCAGGAAAAATAATTTCAACATTTCATTTCATTCCTGAAGTTATCTCAGTTTCCAGAAGCTGCAGACATTCTGCTTACATTCTGTTTGGTTGCTGTCAAACCTAACACAGTTTCCATTTTTTTAAAAGTCTCTATTTTTCAAAGGTGCTTTACCTTATCTTCTATGCTAGACAAACTGACACATCACAAAATACTCTGCCACAAAGGACAAGCAGGAACACTTCTTGAACAGGTCTTGGACACATTTTCCCTGGCTGAGCAGTGCATTCAGGAATCCACCCTGGTTTTGCACTGTGTGAGTAGAGCAAGAGCTTGGGAGAGAGAGTTTAAAAGACAACACACTAAGGAAAGCCGGAAAAGCAGACCAACGAAAACTGCCTGGGTCAAATTACCACTCTGCAGATGCCCAGTACAGCAAGTAAAAGAGCAGTGGTATTACTAAGGCAGCAGAGCTTGGTTTACTGCTTCAACAGCTCGCTGCTGAGCTTATCAACGTCAGCCAGATCATCTATGATCTTATGCTACATCCAGGCAAGGTTGTAATTCCACTCAGTGTTGGAATTCCAGAGGACTTTCCAGGATAAAGCTATGAGGTGTTACCTTAACTTACACATTCACTCACTGGCTAGTATGGGGAGGAGAATCTATTTTAACCTCTGCTGGCTGCCGTGATGTGTCATTGCCACCAGTACAGCACGACAGCACCCTGAGAGGCAGCAAATGACGCTCTTCTTAGCGAAGGGATAAACTGCTACTTCAAAAGCAAAGTATCTCAGAATAGGGGCCAACCTGACACCCTGGCTGCCCTAGTTTAAAACTTCTCTTAAGAATAACAGTAATTCCTGTGCAGACAGCTCTCTGCAGACACAAGACAGCTCAAGAGCCATTCAGCGTGCTCATCACCAGTACCCTGGTATACATCACGACAGACAACTTTGATTCAGTTTAATGAATGCAATGTTAAACCACGTATTTCAGCAGGTGTGAATTAGGTGCAGAATCAACTTCTGTTTTTTCCTTTTAGCTCTAAAACCAGGGAACACAGCAATTCCAAAAGCCTGATCTTGATGAAATCAAACCACAGACTGAAAATTCAGTTAAAGAGTCGGATTAAAAAAAAAAAAAAAAGGCAACAATTGTTATTGATGTGTATTATATGTAAAGACAGAGTAATGTAAAGGTGGTTGGGAGGACAATTTGCCTCTTTGTCACTCTGCAGAATGTGAATTTCTATTTGCAACATGGAAATAAATTATCACAAAATAGCTCTCAGATAAATCACAACTTACTCTTTTCACATTGCTTTGTAGAAACCAAAATAACTGTGAAAATGTTCAAAGCAACTGATAAGAGATTCACAATACCTTTAAAAAAAGGCTGTAGGGAGTTCTGATTGAGACATTGAAGTATCAGGGACAAACATGAAACACGTTACACTGCATAGTCTTTGTAACAAACTGAGCTTCCAGACAGCTTCAGTGGTAACCTCCCTCACCGACTGCACTCCAGCTCTTTCATGCTGCCTTCACAACTTAAGGCTTCCTAACATTTCATCTGAGCTGATTCAACTTTAAGTAGCTGGGATTCAAATCTCTTTTACTGAAAAACATGTAAGAGTGGAATGAACCCCCTGATACAATATCAAATCTGCCTCTTGGTTCATTTTTGTTCTCGGACGTAAGATAAATATTTTGTGAAAGATCATAAATTGTCAATATGAACATCTGAAAGAAGCCAGAGTCAAACTTTCATTGCATTTTCTCTGCTAATAAATTATTTACAAGAACAGAATGTCAAATAGTACACAAAAAGACATTAGACAACTTATCATCTGTGCTTTAGTTGGGTTGACAAGCAGTTTCGAAAGGACCACTTACAGTATAACCAGGAAATATCAAGAATAAGATTAGAGCACAAGAAAGGGAGTTAATTGGGAGTTAATTGGGAGTTAAGGATAATATTAGCTTAGTGTATGAAGGGACCACGTGACTTCCACTGATTTATGCCCTAACACTGTCCCTTAAGCAATTATTGGTGCATATGAATGGATGCGGGATTAAGTCCTTACGTTCAGCTGCGCTGGTGAGGAAGGAAGCCAGGCAGGCAGCAGTGAAGTTAGGACCAGTGATGTGCCCTGACACTTCCCAGCTGTGCTCAAGCTGGCTGGTTGTGGAGGGAGGCACAGCCAGCAGAGCCACTGCTGGCACGAACAGCCTGGCTGCAGCAGTGTCCCCAACACAGCTCCCACCAGATGGTTTCCCTCTCATTCCCCTGGTGTGGCCGGGAAGGCAGCAGGGCAGTGGCAGCACAAGCTACTCTCCTGGTGCAGCTGCTCATGCCACCTGCAAACTCAGAGTAACACAGCCGTCACCACCACCTCCGCCACATAGCAGCCCCTTCCTAAAATACTGCCTTTCTAGTGTCAGCTTTACGGCTCACTTCCCTTATCACACATAACACTTTTTCTGACCCTTTGTGACTACGTAAGCCAACAAGATCAAATCAGTAAAAAGAGTATTGTAATTAAGGAAACTGAATAAATAGGGCTGAAGCCCTTCTTGGGGACATATTGCAAGAGAATGTAAAATAAAACAACAAAAAAACCCCCGTTTTTAATGCCCACAAGCACCTTATATGCAGAGATTTAATGTTTATCAAAGCAGAAGATCTGTAGGGGAAGACCATCTGGTCACTAGCTGTGGCAAGGAGAATTTCTTCCACAGGCTGTCCAAAGTGTACTAAGGTCCATCACTTCAAGTTTCACGTTTCATTAAGCAAATGAAGTCCATCTCTGTCATTAAAAAAAAAAAAAAAAAAAAAAGAAGAAGAGCTTACTAAGGCTGCAGGCAATAAAAGAAGACTTTCCTGGATGGCAGCATTCTCTCAGTGTGCCAGAAAAATCCTTGCCAGGAATCACAAAGTTCACCAGATATTCACAACAAAGGAGAAGAAACAGGAACTATGATCAAGGGAGTCTCTCAAGGGTGGAAGGCCATCCATCACACGAGTTGCTACTATTCACTGTCTCTTCTTTTTTTTTTCTTTTTCACCCATACTCATAGCGCCCACTACACATAATTTTTTACTGTCTGAGTAGTTCTATATTGCAGTCTGGTCTGGCTGAAAACAGCCATTTAACAATCTTTGACGAGATGAAGCTCTTCAATGAGCTTGGTTGCTCACTATTTCACAGTTACATCTACAAAAACACATCTGAAACACTGCCATACCATGACATACCAAAGAACCTTTTTTCAGCCATGACCATTTCCATGACTGCAAACATTCAAGAAAAAAACCCAAACTGAATGAGAGAAACAATGTTAAGTTTCAAAAAATGAGTAAAGGAAGAAAAATAAGTAAATAAAACCAATTACACCAGAAACACCAAAGAAGATTTAGGCAAAAAAATAGTAAGATACCTATGGAAGATGAGGAGAGGTGAGAAAAGCATGAATTGCTTTGATAGTATAAAAAATAAAGAGAAGTAATAAGGTTGAGATAGTCTTTAAGTTGTATATAAACAATGTGTTTGCAAAGATAGGTAAGTATAGGTAAACTAGGTATAGTTGAATAAAATAAAATTACCATCACAAGAGGAAAAATGAATGACTCAAAATGATGACACTTTAAGCATTACTAGAATTTAAAAAATAACCTTTTTCTTTAACAAATATGGTCAATTATAATGTAAGTACTCCAGGACATCTGAAACTAATCAGGAATAATTGCCTGTGCTGGTAAGATTCCAGTTCAGAAAGTAGTGGTCAGGTGGAAGAACCCTTTCAGAGTTTAGCACTAAGAGTGCAAGTTCCTTTCTCACTACAGGATGCAAATTCAGTCCAACTATACTACTTGTTCCAGTATTTGAGGTGATATTTCCATACTTAAGGCTTCATTCTTCAATTACAGAAGCTTACTCAACCTCATCGGTCATGAGATCTATCAAGAATATATTTTATTAGTCCCTATATGGAAACTGACAGCAGGGATAGAACAGATTGTGACTTCTTGAAAGGCTGAACCAGATTATCTTTCAAGGTTGCTCCTAACCTTCCATGATTCTGTGATGCTCTGCTCTTGTATGCAGTTCTGATAGTTCTCAGATCCTAATGGTCCATAGCACAGAGCAGCACATCTGACATTATGAGCACAAACTGGGCAGCAGAGTACAAAGTACCACTACTCCTGGGTGATATCCTAGTGCCACTTAATAAAGGCATAGTTTTCTGTATTAATTAATGGTAAGAAAGTCATAAGAGGAATCCTAGTAAATGCCTCCAGCTGAGGACAGAAATCAAACAGAAAGGTTTTGATCAACCTTAATCTGTTTTACTGTGGATTTTTTTTTTAAATTACCAAGATCAATATGGCTCAGTTTCATATTTGAATTTCAGCTGCTTTACACTCCAAGCCAGATTTCACAGAATAAATCTGTATTTTCCAAAAAGGTAATTACCCACACCAACCAATGAATGCTCATTATAGTCAAAGATGGAACAATATGCTTGCTCTGTAAAAATGTGCTTTGTTTTCTTTTAAAAAAAAAATAACTTCCTAATAATTGCAAGGGAAAGGAAGAGGGTAAAACTGTTACTAAAGTTAATGCAGTTATAATTCAATTTAGTCTTAGCCATCGGCATAAGTGTTAATTCTATCCTCTTATTCATAAAGCTACCACTGGAAATTCTATCACAGCACATTATACACTCCCTGTAGCAATGCTCTTGGCTTCAGACCCAATGAACTCAGTTTATCTGTTTTCATTGAGTTCCAAATTTATTAGGCATACCTCACTATTTTCATTTGTGATATAAACTTGTCTGACTGGTTTCCCACCTCTAGAGCAGTGATTTGTCAACCTTTAGTAAATGAAAGTTGCTTTAGCATAGCAATTCTCTGCTTGGTTGATACCACAAGATAAAGTCTCTTTTTTTTTTTTGGTCTAGTTGAACATAAAACACCCTGAGTATACTGAACATAAAGCACACATCCACTAGAAGAGGATGAAAAATGTAAGAAAAATAAACTATATAATCAGCAAACCAGGTTGCTCATGTGAAGACATAAAAGAGATGTAAATCCACCACTGTGTTTCAGTACTTATCATGAATTTTTAAAAAAGTTTTCTTGCTAAAAAAAATTTATTTTTAAAATTACATGGATGCACTTACAAGATTTTCTGCACACTGGTCCTGCTGTTTGTTCAGAACTAACCTTCCAGATTAGCAGTCTTAGAATGTATGAAAAGAGTGCATGTGACCACATTCACTCACCTCATTCTGCTACAGACTTGCATTCAGTTTTTACACAGCACTTAAACAGCCAAGGTGAATTACGTATCTGTCAGATTTCTCTTTTGCCTTTACCCCAGCCTTAGGGTATATCAAGGTATTTCCCTTCTTTGTAGGATATGAAAAGCCTCTGAAGCATATACTATACTGACATAGATGGTTTTGCACTTCCAAAAATGCCTGTGAACAAATGTTTTTCAGTACTCCCAAGTCCAATTCAGCATAAAGCTCATCATTTCCTGGGGATCCATAGCATGTGTGCACTAATATTTTGCCAGGAGCAAAATTTTACTAGAATTTATCACTGTGACATTTAAATCTTTTTATAGAAAATACACTCAGCTAGACAAAAACATTTCACACCTTTCATTTGAACAGAAACAAACAGAAGCATTAAGCCAGTTTACAAATTGTGCCAATTTTGCCAGCAATGAGATGTTTTTCCCTCACTTCTACAGGCAATTTGTTTAACACATTTAAAAATGCAGGCCTGAATGCTACATTCAATTTTCAAGAGCACTGCACAGATATGGGAAGATCTGAGTCACTCTAGGAACTTCTGCTCCCCAAAAACCAGGGGGAATAAATAAACTTTGTTATAAAGTTCCTTGGAGGGTTAGGTATCACAAAAAAAAAAAAAAAAAGCTAAGAAAACCAAACCCAAACAATAAAAACTCGTTAGTGAAAAGAAATTTCAATTCCAATCAGTAAGTAAAATTATTCAAAGTACAATCCCCTGTTACTGCCACAAGAATGAGAGAGTACAAAGCAACTCTTCTTTTTGCGAAAGAGAAGTGTTTACTATTCTTTCAAAGACTGGAAATCTGGCATGGGAAAGAGACATATGTCATAGGAAAACAAAAAGTTAAAATGGTAATAAATATTTAAACACAAATAGGGCTTCTGGAATTTATCCCTGTGCATTTGAATCAGTTTGCAGGGCTCCCCTGTGCCTTTGGACATTTTGTTGGGCAGCTCTTGGCTCATAGCTTTCTAAGATCTAATTTGCTTTAATCTTTGCGATTGAATAGTGATGAACTGCCGAGCCTGGAACTATGCAGCAGAAGTTTTTCATCCATCCATCCATCCATCCAGTTTCTTTGCAAAATGCCTTCTGCCACTGATCACTGTTTCTCTTAGCCCATTTGTTGAACACTAAAGTAAATTTCACAGTCCCCCAGCCATAATTTAAAAAGTACTCAGACAAATTAATGGAAGTCTATGTCTCACATCCCCATCTATGTTAATGAGCTGCCTTTCCCAGTTGTATCATAATTAGCAATTTGGCCAAAATAAGCTTTAACTAGGACTCACAGTACGTTTTCTATAAACACACAACTGTATTCTGAAATACAACACAGTAGGCCAAACATCCAGAGAGTAACAGAAAACCAGAGAGTAACAGAAAACCAGAGGACATGTTGACATAGAGGTGAATGTTTTTTTGCCTAGGAAAATGAAGTTTCTGTTACCATGCTGCACATACATGCCCGCACAAGGGTGAAGGGTGGGGAACACTTGCATGTCTGAAGCCTTTATGTGTCTGCAGCCTCTTCCCATACTCAATTGCAGCAAAATGGGTCATACAAGGAGCTGTACTGACAATAAAAGTTCATAAAGGTTTTGTGCAAACACATAGCTGGATACCACAGTCTCCATTATTAATCCAACTGGCAATTAACACATCCACCAGCGATGTCAGCTTTTATTCTTGATAGACAACCTACCACCTCAAAGTAAAGCAGAGAAAAATCTTTCCTAACAGGCATCTGTTGTATACAAGGATAGCAAAACATAAATTGTAAGTGGTTCAATGTCTCCTATCAGCAATTAATACATTTGCTTGCTGATTCATCTTACAGAATGAGTAGCTGTCGAGGTGCTGTGGGAGAGACAGAATCACTATGGACAGCTCTCCTCTCTCTATTTTAAAAGGATAACTCTCTTAGACTGTTAGTACTATGCTATTTACACAGTACTTTCTATATACTACATGCATATGCCTCATCCATTAGAGGCCTTGCCAGAACATGAGTATTTAGTAAGATGGTGAAGTCATCTTAGCCCCTTCTGGTTTCCTATCAAAGCATCTGACTCTTACTAATAAGCATTTCATTTCTGTACTCTAGTATAATTCCATTTAAATCTCATGTCTCAACAACAACCAAAAAAAAAACCAAAAAAAACCACCAAACCAAAAACAAAAACAAACAAACAAAAAAACCACTACAGCTGCAAATAACAGCAAAGCAGGAATTCAGGAAGGAGTTTATGTTGCACAAGTGTGTGTGATCTCAAAGTCTATGTCCTGGCCAACGCTAAAGCCAGAGACCTGTGCTACCATAAGCCTGCCTAGAGAAAATTTAAGCAAATGTTAATAACTGGTTTGACAGTGTTTTCTAGCTGGCTTTATACTAGGTTATCTTTCCACTTTCATTACAATTATTTCTGTATCTCAGTTTTATTTTAATTATTGTGATAACAGGAAAAATGTAATGTCATAACAAATTCACATACAGATTTGCCCATTTGCCCACATGGCAGTTTTGAAAATAAATACTAATGTAGGAGAAGATTTTTTATTTTAAGTCAGAATTTGAGAAGCAGCATGGGCTACTTTCCTATCTGTTCAGCTATTCTTTTAAATACAAACAAAAACGCAATTTATTTTGGGAATTTATAGCTCTCTAAATAATAGTCTGCTATTTCCTTTTACAGTGCTGTAGTAGAAAAATAAAATATTTATTTAGCAGTTGTGCCTCTTTTCACAGAAAGAATGGATGCAGAGAGATTCCTTCAAGTGTTTATTATACTACACGAATTCTAAGACTTCCAAGTGTTATTCCTTACAATGTAATAGTTAAGACTGAGACTGGAAAATGAGCAAATATGACTTTATAATAAATTTAATTGATGTCAAGAATAGAGGTAGGCAAATCCATTTTAAAAGCTCCTACAATAAATCAAATTATTGTCCAGGTTTGTGTAATGGTCTTCCAAAAACTAATACAACAGAGAACGTAGTGACCGAGTATACAGAAATTTGCTAGGAGATCATGAAAAATATTCTGAGAAACCAAAATCTCATATAAATCAATATCTAACACACTATAGGCATCCACTGTCTCTAACTACTGGAAATAAACCTTCATGTAACCATTCATTAATGAAGTCTCAAAGTACTAACCCATGTGTCCACAAAGTATGAATTTAAGCTAAATGAGATAAATGAACCAAAAGAAATTTCTGCAACTTGCACAAGTCTATGTGATGATCACAGAGTAAATCCAATTCAGAGTTCCAGTTCACTGTTGCGACCCTGCTCTATTCTGTACATTTGACACTGCCAAACTGAAAAAAGTAGGTTTAAATTAAAACCTACAGTTTTGAAGTTTTCTTAAACTTTAGTAACAAAAATTTTACACAGCAAAAAGCTTGATGTAAAATTCTACATTGTAGATAAGACAATCTGAAAAAAATCGTAACAGACCAGTTTAACCACCAGTTGTTCACACAGTTTCTGACCAGCCTACAAACCACACCCACTCACCTCTGTTTAGTTAAGACAGGTTCACCATTCCTTTCTTCCAGCAGTACAGTAGTTTGCTATGCTATTTTTGGACTACACACTCTGAGGAAGAGAGTATGCACCATAACAAAAGACCAAGATCTGTTTTCCAAGGGAGGAAGCAGGTCAGCTGTGCAGTCATCCAGCACTGCCCACTCATTGGAATGCTCATTGCCCACTCCAACATTTCATGAGCATGATGGTGACTCAGAGAGGAGCCAGTGAACACCAGAATCCATGTCTTCTTTTTGGGTCTCCCTATACCACATCTTCACAGTCTGGGGTTCAAGAGCAAGAAGTCTCTTCACTAATTCACTGCGCTTTTTAATTCACTGTACGTTCAAACTGACGTGTAATTTCTCTTGATCAAGCTGTTCAATTTTAAGTCCTTTTCCTGTATTTTTAAACTAAACCCTTGACACTTTGAATTTTCAGTTGCTGAACAAATGGAAACTGATCTAAGTCCAAGGACCCTAACACCTATCACTGCCACAACTGCCATCAAATGCTGAAGATTCCTCTGTAAAGAAAACAGGGATGCCTCATCAAGCTGAAAGTAAATTTCCAGGTAATCTGCCTTTATCTGTTATGTACTAAGGGCAGATGTCTAAAAACATTCACATCAAGCATCTGCAATTTCACTGAAGAAATGTATATTAAGTAGTTTAAAATTAAATAGTCAAGTGTATTTATTGAAACAAGAAACACTATTTTCATGCCCTGAGCCAGGATATATTAATACACAGCAGTATGCAATCAGTAAATATTATTATTGGATTAACAGGACAAAAATGTGGAAGAAGGAAAAAATTCCATTATTAAAAGAAACAGGCATTAAGATCTCACTGAATTATATAAAGCTATTCCTACAAAACTACTGAAAATGAACCTCTGAAAAAAAATTCTCATTTAGTCTTGAAATCAGTTCCAGATGGAAACCATCTGCAAGCATCCTAGTAGAAGTTAAGATGACAACTGAACGTTATAAAGGCAGATTTTCAAGTAGAGCATTTTTACTTTCATAAGGGACCGAAAAACATGTATTCTGGAAATTTCAGGCAATTTCAGACAGTGATGGGCCTGTAGTAAGAACAAAAACCCCAGTAAGCTGCTAAATGCAGTGCCTAATGCTTGGCTTTACTAAACAAAATCCTTGAAAAAAAAAGAGAGGTTCAGTTTGATGTGAGGGAGCCAGAACTAGCAGAGGCATGTAAAGAGAAGATTTAACAGGCCAGGAAGATGATCCTCACTTGTACTTCTGAATAGATTTGAGAAGGGTATGCAGACTGAGAAAGATTATCTGAAAGAAGAGTCAATTTCTGTACAAGCACAGGCCAGTCTCTACTTGTAATAGAAGCCACAAGAATATCCAGCCATGTAATGTGGCTGCTCTCATGATCAAAGATGGTTTTATTATAAATTTCCAAATTCCAGGGCTATCAAGGCTGAAAAACACATGGTGTACCATATTTGACACACATATGATATTTATCTACTACAGACATTTATCTACTCTGAACACATGTATACACACAAATATATGTGTAAAACATACTGTCAAGCTGTAAGCCAGTAAAGGATACAACAGAAATACTGGGGGGGAAATCATAAGTGTGAAGCTCTAAGTAGGAACCATCCTCAGAAGTATCAGAATGAGCTGTTCTCAAATTACCAATTTTGTCTTCGCTTCAGGGAAAAATTGGCTGAAAAGCAAAAATCATGCCTTATGGCTATTTAAAAGAAATATATTCTCTGTATGTATGTATCAGTAACCAGAAATAGACACAAATGCTAATCCTGAACTTTTACAGATGAGTTGGTAAGTCTTTTCTATCATGTCACTTCTATCGTGATGCCACCTTTATCTCAAAGAGGTGCCATCTGTGCTCACTGCTGTACATACAAACAACAAAGAAACATTCCCCACGCACCACTTCTTCCCTGAATGATGTCACTTTATATCATTGTATCACACCATTAAAGGACTATTATGCTGAAGATCTCACAGGCTTCCCAAAAGCAAGTCTCAGAACTACGAATCTCATAAATAACCATGACTAATCACATGCTCTCCTGCAAGATACCAACCAAGAAGATAGCCAGGAAAAACCTAACGCATCACCTTCCTGGTGCTGATTGCAAACACAGGAGCTTCTGGCATGATGGGCCACGACATGCAACATGGGAGATAGGAAGGGACATAAGTAATGGCTGTGAGGAGAAACAGAGCCCAAGCTTTTTGGGGCAAAACACCCACCCCCAAATGTTGGGTTTGCCACAAGCAACCACCTGCAGCGTGTTCACTGACCTGTAGCAGAAATACTCTGTCCAAGCTTTTAATAGGAGCACTTTACACACTGGGTAGCTACTCACACAGAAGGGACCATCATACAACTTATTTCACACTTCAGAAGCTGCCTTGAGTATTTCAGTAAATCAAAGGCTTCCCAGACTGATGAAAACTGAGCATGCGGTGGAAAAACATCCTCCCCATGGCTGAGGAAGAGCTGATTCAGTCACACATCATGCCTGTCCTGCTCTTGCAAAACACCTGCACTCTTCTTCCAAGTAACAGTAGGCAGGCTGCTATGGAGATCAGCAATACAACTGCCATGAGGATTACCCCAAGAACCACTTCTCTGCAGAGAACAACATACAGTGTCTCCTTTCCAGAAGCTACAGGACTGAGAAGCCTTCTGATTGTGTGCAGCAGTACCCTTCACTTTAGATATCTGCTGCATGTAACACACCAAGTTATTTTTATAAATCACTGCTTCATGGATTTTTACTTCCCAATGTTTTAGAGTTTTAAACATCATTCTGAAGATTTGATTTGCAGACTCTAGAGGAACCCCCATCCTAAACTGAAGGCCACCGAGATATGACTGTTGTGGTTTGACACTGGCCAAAATGCCAGGTACCCACAAAAGCCGCTCACTCATCCTCCCCTGCCACAGCTGGGCAGAGGAAAGAGAAAAAAATTAACAAAGGCTTCATGAGTCAAGATAAGGACCGGGAGAAAACACCCGAAGGGCAAAACAGGCTCAACTTAGAGGTACAAAGTGAATTTATTACTAACAGAGTCAGAGAAGGATAATAAGAAGTAAAATAAGCCTTTAGAACACCTTTTCCCCCCAGCCCCTCCCTCCTTCCCACTGACAGTGCAGGGAGACAGGGCAGGGGGGTTTGGTCAGTTCCTCACCTGAGGATTTTCTTCCACTACTCAGGGAGAGGAGTCCTTCCCCTGTGAGGTGTGGGGTCCCTCCCATGGGAGAGGGTTCTCCATGAACTTCTCCAGTGTGGTTCCAATCTCAAGAACAGCAGTCCTCCCAAAACTGCTGCACCGTGAGTCCCTCCCACAGGCACAGTCCTCCCAAAACTGCTGCGCCGTGGGTCTCTCTTCCACGGGGTGCAGTCCTCCAAGGACAGGCTGCTCCAGCCTGGAAGCAGGGTACCCTCTCTCCACTGGATCTCCCACTGGATCACAGCCTCCTCCAGGCATCCACCCGCTCTGGCACGGGCACCTCCCCCACAGGCTGTGGGTGGATCTCTGCATCCCCCGTGGATCCATGGGCTGCAGGGGCACAGCTGCTTCACCATGGTCCTCACCATGGCCTGCAGAGGAATCTTGGCTCCAGCGCCTGGAGCACCTCCTCCCCCTCCTTCTCCACTGACCTTGGTGTCACCATGTTGTTGACCCCCACATGTTCTCACCTCCTCCTCTTCTCTGACTAGAAGAAGAACTGTGTGCCCTTTGTTTTGATTTTCTTCTAAAATATGTCATCACAGAGGTGTTACCAGCCTCTCTCATTGGCCCAATTTTGGCCAGCAGCATGTTCAAAGCCATCAGGGATTGGCTCAGCCAGATACAGTGGAAGCTTCCAGCAGCTTCTCACAGAAACCATCTCTGTGGCCCCCGCACTACCAAAACTAGGCCAAGCATAATCAACACAATGTGCAATTGGTACATACAGTTATTCTCAATCTAGGGAACTCACTATGCTGGATAAATTTGCATAGTCTGAAACTAAAAAGTCAAACACTGCCCCCTACTCTAGGCCTTGCATGGGCCCCAGAACTGTGAAAACAATTGGCGTGTATTAGAGACCATAATTTTTATTGTCTAGCATTACACTGTAGTATTTAAAATAATGTTTTCAGGTTGTTTATCATGATTTCTAAATACAAGAGTGTATTTCAGATGTGTGGTGTTAAGAAAATCTTCCAAATAAAAGATGGTATTCATGTAATTCAAGCTTCTTTTTAAGCTAACAAAAAGCTTTGACAAACAGATGGGTTTTGACCACAGGTTTTGAACACATAGCAGGACAGTTTATACACTCATAAATACATATTATTACTATGTAGTGTGTGTTTTAAAAATGAAGGACTAGCTTTTCCCACAGTAGCATCTCGAGCTATTTACATGCCATAAACCTGCAGAAAATTACATTTAGCCATAATTGCAGAACTTCAAAGTACTTCACAGTTTTTGTGAGCTTCTGAGCAGGTTTTTTTCAGGACTTTAAATGCCTCCAGAGAGAGATATTATATGTAGGAAGATCTAAGGTACTTGTTGCGATCCAGAAAAGACAATTCTGCTGCCATAAAATGAGGAATATAAGTTAAGCTTGTATATTGCTTTGTAACTGAAGTAATATTGATACTTGATCCATGAAAGCAACCTCCTTCTCATCTACTTTCTCTGAAGCAGAATTAGTATTTAGAAGGCACAGAGTCTTATTTTTATATTTTTACAGTTTTCCCTAGAGGTGCTTCCAGCTTTTTTTTCCAGATCTACTTGTTGGAAAGTAAGGTGCCCAGACAACTTTCCTACAGAAATTAGAATTGTGAAATAAGGTTCGTAACTCCACAGTCTCTTCCAACTTCTGAACACTGTAGAGTCTGTTATAAAAACACACATATGTAGGAAGCCAAATTTATCGCAGAATTCATCTTAAGACAGAGGTACATGTATGCACGTGTATTGCAGGTCAAAAAGAATGAGAAATTCTGATGATGCCACTTTTGCCTCTCTCCTAACATAAGACAGCACAAGAACCTCAACAGTTTCCTTGCTGCTTCTTGTGCACTTTGAGGCCAACCTCAGATAGCCCAAAAATCCAGAGCATCTCAACTACAGCCACAGATGTACCTGCAGAAGGGAGTAGTCCATCTAAGGATGCAACTGAACTCCTGTACATGAGTTCCTGCTTTAAATATCAGGAATTCATGGAACTTTTGGAGAACAGTGACCTGAATACAGCCTTACCCAGACATTTCTCATTTGGAAAGGGAATATGTTTCTGGTAGAATTCTTCACAAGCAGCAGGTCTGTATTTCAAGGATGCAATTCTGGAAATTACTGAACAACTGCAGTCTTGGAAAGCACCACTTTCCCCTCAAAAACAAGGACAAAAGCTCTCTCATCAAACATCTTGCTTCTGTCCTTCTGGCAGTTCTCTCTCTGCTTTGTCTAGAAATGCAACTATTCACCTTTTCCTCTTTTCAAGGGTCATATATATCCTTTTTCTATCACAGCATAAAGAATGAAAAAGCAAACCCACTATATTTTACTGCCTTCTTTCATGCAGCCTGGCTAGATCTTTATGACTCCAGCTACTTGTGATCTCAGGCTCGCAGTTCCGCAGCCATCAAAAACCTGTAGAGAAGGCATACAGCTGTATACACACAGTGGTCAGTACCATCATTCAGTAGCGAGCTGGGGAAATGTTATGTCTTTTTGTACTCCTGAAATGAAAAGAAAGATTCTGGATAATGTTCTTGTAATTTTACAAAAGGGAACTGATGCCCAAATATTTTACTTTTCATTTCCCAAAAATGTTGGGGTTTTTTTCCACAAAAAATGCCTTTGCTGCAGTTAGACAAATACAGCTAATATATAATAGTAAAGATTTAACTGCAAAAGCAAAAATCAAGTCTCATTTCAAGGAGAAAAAGTCATGGACTCAGTCCTGTAAACAGGACTTTATAAACAGGGTTTATAAAGAATTATATATTAATCTCAATAAAGAGTTTTACATAGATACGCAGAAGCACAGCACAAAAAACTACAGAATCTTAGACCTGAGAAAACAATCAATTGGGTATAAGATGTATCACATGAGGGAAAAATGCTTGAGATTAACCTTGAGATTTTCATTTTAGAAAGAAGTATTGTAGCATCATGAAGAGGTTAAAAAAAGGCAATAAGATGTAAATGAAAGGGCATGTTTTGCAGAAGCATAGAGACAAATGGCAATATATAATCACTGTTAACAACTGAATTTCTCCATTAATCAAAGCATGCAATGAATACTCTTTGCTCCACCTACCAAAAATCAGAAGGTTTAGGGTTTTTCTAAATTAACAAAAAAATTTTGCAAGCTTAAATAGCATTGAAAACATGGAGAATAATACAATATATAATCACTGATCAGTAAGATCAGCTCTCCCTTTGGAGATTAAATAGGTTATTTAATGTAGTGAAAAGGAAAGCTGATAAATAAAACAGATTAATAAACTGAAATTTAAGCAATTTTAATTAAGACATCCCAAGGAAACAGCCCAGACAGCGTCACAACTGCATAAGACAGTAAGTTGTGAGAAGAAGCATATGATGAACTATTACTACAAATGCTTAAGAATTAACTAGCTGAAAGACTCATGACACAGTGTAGAAAGAAATTATCTTCTTGTGCATTCCATTATCCAGGAAGGTCCTTTCTTATCTCACTGAGCTAAAATAAAATGAGAGGTGATCATCATCAGATGCTGTCATAATTTCTATACACACTGCTTGGAACTGCCTCTAGCACAGTTGCAGCATGCTTCCTCCAATAAAACTCCTTCACAAACGTCACTGGTTTTGACAAAGAAGTTGGTCCAGCTGAAAAGCAGCAGAGTGGCTATTTTTGCATTTAGGTTAATGGAGTTGCTTAGTTTGGGGACAGGGAGCCCTGCCAGGAAATGCACCCCTGGAAGGGCCCTCTCTTGCCCCATTCATAATGGGTCAACCACGCCAGTTCCTCAGCACTGTAACCCCAGTTTGCTCTTGCATCCATTTCTCCAGTTGATTTTGAAAAGACTACTTCTATGTTTTACATTTTTATCTTCTACATTTTACCTTTGCATTCTGCGTCCATGCAGCTGTTCCATAAAAAAAAACCCCCACATAACTCACAGAATGAGAATGAAGGCACTCCAGACATTAAAACCTGTAGAGACACAGATCTGATGCTGACTTTTACTCAAAACCTACCTTTGGTGAGGAACCCTATACATGTATCAGTGTGTGATTTGTTAGTTGAAAACAACTGCATTGCACTGACCCAACTCTTACACTGTCACATAAATGTTTGCCGTTTAATAACCAATTAAAACAGTTGTGAGAAGAACTGTTTGCTGCATTCAGGGACATACAGCTGTGATACCAACTGGTAATGGATACAGGCAGACAGCTGTGAGTGACGAAACCTAGAGCTGCAAGACAACTGTAGAGCTGATGATTTCCCCCCCTCTTTTCACTTGAAAAAACTCTGATTAGCATAGATTAGTTCTCAAATCCTGTTTATAATGTATATAAAATTGTTGCAGCAGGGATTACTGCAACAAGTATATTTCAAACCAGGAGTCCCGTGGAAAGCGAAGTATATATGGACAGATTCGTGGTACATGTTTCAGAGATGTTTATTTCTCCAGCTGCATGGCCGGGGCTCAGCTCAGGAACTCCGCAGTCACGGGACCCCAGGGTCCTTGGCGTTATCAGGGAACACAAACCAACCAATGGGGAACAAAGGTGACCAGGGGCAGGGAAACCCCGTGTCTCCCCCCCAGGGCCCATCTCCCAGGGCTCCATGGCAGGGGAGGGACCCCAACACCTCACCCGTTTTATTTTAATAAAAGGAGAATGAAAACAACTGGATAAACATAACAAGAACAGTTTCAAGACAAAACAAGCCACCCTCCTGAGTCTTTAAATGTCCAATCAGATTCTGTGGGACATCTTAGGGCTGACAGAAGGGAGACAGAACTCTCCGGGCATGCTTTGTGGGGAAACTGAGGCAGGAGAGGGTTTAATTTCTTCCCTCCCTCTTTTCATCCCCCCCTCGGCATCAGAGAGGACTTGTAGGGAAATGGAATTGTATAGGGAAGCCATGGGGTGAAGAACAGATTAGGAATAAATTGGGGATAGGGTAAACTTAGGAAAGGGTTCATACTGAGTATAGGGTAAAAGGGGGAAGTAGGCTGTGGGCAGGGAAGCTGCTGGGATGGATATTGTTTATAATTTTGTGCATAACAGCTGCCTTTGACTAGAATACCCCCAAGCCCAGTAACATTTGCTGCTCGTAAACCCTTCTTTCCTTGCACTATATCAAATTGTACCACTTCCCCATCTCCTACACTTTGCAGGTAATTTTTAGGGTTATTCCTTTTAATGGCAGTTCTATGGATGAATAGATCTCCCCCTGTATCATCTCGTGTTATAAATCCATAGTTGTTTTTTACATTGTACCATTTCACAGTTCCTGTGACTTTCGTGGCTACAACTCCTCCTATCACGTGCTTGCGTGTTCGTCGTGGCTGCTGGTCCCGCGTGGCCACTGCCTCGCTGACTCCGATGTCTCGGCAGGGCCCCCGCGTTGCGGCTGCTCCGCGCTCTCCGAGCGGCGCTGCTCCGGCGCGTGTCTGGGCTCTGTGCGGCCCCGCGTTGCCATCGCCGCTGGCTCCGTGCCCTGTGAGCGGTTCCGCTCCGCCAACTCCACGCTGCTTTGAGAGCGGCCCCGTTCCGGCTCGGTGCTGCGCTGCGCGGCTTCTCGTGTCGCTGTGGGAACCGCCGCTTCTCCCTCCGCAGGGCTCTCCGAGCCGTGTGCTCAGAGCGGCCTGCCACGCCGATGCCCGGTTCCTGGCTGCTCGTGGCCCACGGCACCCGCGGCGCCTGTGGCATCGCTCCCTCACTCGTGGTCGCGTGGCCGGGGACCCCGAGACAGGGATGGGGTCCGCGGTAAGGCGCGCGCTCCCGAGGGGGCCGGGCGCATCCAGCACAGGCACCTCCGCCGGCACGGCTGCAGTCATGTGCTCCCAGGATGGCGGCCGCATGGCCTCGGCCACAGGATAAGTATGATCCTCTGCTTTAGGGCTAATGGGACCATACAAATGCTCCTCAAGAGCTTCCCTGATTATAAGGTATGCACGGAAAGCTTCTCTTTGATCCCATACTTTATCCCATATCTCGTCCCAGAAACACCCCTCACAAGATACAGGAGGTTCGATATCAAAAAGTAAGTCTCGAGAAATATAGGAGAACCTTTTGAAAAGCCAGATGAAAAAATGTTCTAGATCTCCCGGTTCCAATACTTTCTTGTTATGTTGTTCAAGGATTCCTTTAACTTCTAGGTACATTTCTTTCTGTGGCTCAGAGAGCCCCATTTCCCACGATTCTTCCATAGTCCAGAGAGAATATCCAAACCAAGATGAGAAGAGAGAGGTCTAGAGTGGTTGTTTTACTCACGAATTGTCCTCAGGGATCGGTATCTTGCCCGCATTCCTCCACCAGTTTGTTGCAGCGGGGATTACTGCAACAAGCATATTTCAAACCAGGAGTCCCGTGGAAAGTGAAGTATATATGGACAGATTCGTGGTAGATGTTTCAGAGATGTTTATTTCTCCAGCTGCATGGCCGGGGCTCAGCTCAGGAACTCCGCAGTCACGGGACCCCAGGGTCCTTGGCGTTATCAGGGAACACAAACCAACCAATGGGGAACAAAGGTGACCAGGGGCAGGGAAACCCCGTGTCTCCCCCCCAGGGCCCATCTCCCAGGGCTCCATGGCAGGGGGAGGGACCCCAACATAAAATTATAGGAGAGAGAGCAAAGAGTTCTCTTTCAAGCATAATTCTAATGACTTTACTTCTTTAGGGGTCAAAAGCAAGTCAAAGAAAATCAATGTCCATTTGTGTTGTTGAAGCTGAAGCATACAGTTCATTATTCACAACTGTTAAAAGAGTCAATCAAAACATTTTGCCATCTAGAGAAACTAGAAAAAGCTATCTCGCATAATTATGAATGAAGATATATTTAGCATAGCAAATGCAAAACAGCAAAGCATTTCAGAAACAATTCTGTAATTAAGAATCAGTGCTTTATATTAAGGCAAATATTAACAGCTACATTAAGTATGAATATCAAATTTTTAAAAGATTTTAGAACATTCCCTAGTTCTTAGTATTATGCCTGTTGAAATAAATTACATTTTCACACTAAATTCAATAAAAATAGCAAAATAGTCTTTACACCAAGAAAGAATCAGAGGATATGATTACTATCACTCATGATAGTTGTCATTTTTACAAGACTGAAATTCCCTTTAGTTTTTGACAGAAAGTGGAAGAAATATGAATGTCATAAACAGCACTCCCATTCTAACTTCTTTATGCTTAGCTGTATCTTAAATAAATTTAACACAAAAAGTGGAGGGGGGAAAGGCATGTGTTTTATTTTATTCAAACAGCCTTTACTCACACTTAAATCTGAGTCTATTTGAATAATTTGACCAAAAGCAATATAAAATTTACTTAAAATGCTATTTCCAACATCTTCAACATGAAACCAAGTACACTGTTCACTATTTGAAAAAACACATTGAGAATGAACAAAAAATAAAATAAAGCCAAACTTTAGAATAATCTGATTAATAAACTGTTCCTCCTCTGATGTTATCTGAGAAGCTCCAAGCAATGAACACTTCAGAAGTGTTTGATGTTTATCAGCTTTAAAAGCACACCTTTGAACCAAAATCTCAACCAACTAAGGAATGAACACCTAAATCTAAGAGCAAGGAACAAACTTCATAGAAAAAAATTTAAAGTTCATCCTTGTTCCAGATGATAACCACCTGTGGAACTCAGCAAACAATCAATTGCACCCATGGCATCTCTGAAGCCGTGAGTTCTTTCACAGACTCGTTATCCATGCAAGTGTTAAAGCAGTAAAACATTGGTGCCTTCACCTCAACCACATCTTACACAGGAATTTCAGTGGCTGTTGAAAAGCACCCTGTGAGCACCAGTGTGGTACTTTCACTCTGTTCCAAGCTTTATTCCACACTGGGAACATCCACTGCCACCATCAGGGCATGACTGTTTCTGCCGTGCTCAGTTCCTGGCATGGGGGACCTCCTGCTTTGCACAGTGGAACATACAGCACAGCCTTTCATAAACCATCCATTTCTTATCTCTGAAGTGCCTAAGTGGCACAGCAAACTGTGTCCAGCAGTATCATTTATCCATGTTCTGGCCTCATGTGCAAAACTTTAATCCCAGTTTTTAGAATATTGATTTATGTTAAAAAAAAATTACATATATTTATATATGTAAGTCAAAACTATTACTACTTTCACATAAGTATCACAGTGAAGAACTTTCATGGCTTTGCCCAACATTACCCAAAATAAACTGGAGAACGAATCATAAAATTAATCTCATCCCAAACACTCTTCTTGATTAGTTTTTCTCTACTCATTACTTTAATAAATTGAAGAGAGCAAGTCCCCAGGAAGCAACCCAGCCCTTGGCTGCTGCACCACCAGATTCATCACACAACAGAGTGTTCCACCTCTTTTGGCCAATTCAAGCTAATTACTGAAGATAAGGCTTAGAGCCCCAAACGACAGTGACAGCCACACCTGAAGTGTGCAGTGGGAAAAAGCTTTGTTTCCGTATCACCTAGCTCCTCTCCTTCATAAGGGGTAGACACATCACCTGCTAAATCAATCTCTCAAGACTAAATCAACCTCTCAAGAAGAATAATAATTTCCTCCTTTATTTTCCACATAAAGATAGGTGTGAATTTCCCTGGCTGTGTCTCCACTGCATTCCCTACTGTTGACTATCTTTGAGACACGACCTGTTTTGAGTTCTGGGTTTTGGGGGTTTTTAAATGTATGCTTTCTCTCTTTCCTCTGATCTGCAACAGGAATGCAGAAAATCTAGGTTGGCCACCACAACAGTAAGGCTTTCTGACTCTTCCAGTTATGGCAGATAAAACTCTGAGCAAATACAGAAGTTTGTCTTCACAGTCTGCCACTGTGAGCCAGTGTCACAGCATACCGCCAGAGGTGCATGTTGATGTAGCAGACTCCTATTGGGATTCAACCCAACCACATTCAGGCCTCTCTCTGGAAACCTGAACTGACAGCACAGCCATGGGAAGGGCCAAGAAACATGATACATTAAATCCATTTGATGTTTCTTATCTTTCACCACAACTCTTCAGCTTTTTAACAATGAATGCAAGCAGACCTGATGATGACTTCCAGGAAGAAATATTGACAGCTCAGGCACAAGGACCAGTGCTAAGTTACAAGCATGAAGAAATGGTACTTATTTGAGCACTTCCGAGGGAACTGAGAGCAGACTACAGCTCTCATATGTTTGTCTTAATATTCAATAAGAATATTAAGAATAGAAATAGAAATGACACACTCAGCTGGGTTGGGGCTGACTAGAAAAATCATGTTTAACTGTTGGTGGTTTTAATTATGCTTACAGGTTTTTCTGTCAGTTCATGAAAGCTATGCCCAACAAGCCAAAATGTATGTCTGAGCAAACAAGAAAAAAAACTAGGAAAGAAAAATAATTCCTGAGCTTACCCTGAAATTTCTGAATCAAGGTCAACAATCTTCTCTATTAAAGAGATTTACATAGACTTAAAACAAAAATGCATACTATAAAGTTGAATATAGTGTTCTTTGGAAATTTCCAATTTAAAAGATACAAGCCAAGTGGGATACAGAACATTAAACAGGATTCTAGAAGCCTTACAGTAAGGTGTGTGATGGCCACTCCTGAATTTGTAAAATTAAGAACTACCCACATTGTAAAATAAAGTATAAATATGCAGCAAGGCTTTCTGACAAGTACCAGGTAAAACATAAAGAAAACGTGTGAAGGTAAAGGAGATTGATTAATATCTTAGAAGGGGATGTTTTTAATGATGTCTTTAAAGACCTCAAGTCTTACCTTCCCCTTTCTTTTCAAGTTTCTAACAGAAAAAGCAACATTTCTTTTTTTTCTCTCAGACCTTGTGAAAACTCGGTTCTTTAGCCACGTAAAAGAGGGAAAATCTGACTGTAAGTGAAAGTCTAGAGCACCATGTTCTTTAATTCAGTGATGGGGACCTTCATTAGATTATCTCATCGCTATGGGACAAGATACTGCGAAAGCCAAATGATAAATCATTAAATTATGTTTTCTTCCTCTCCA
The DNA here is from genome assembly GCF_000738735.6 of Corvus cornix cornix. Lineage (NCBI taxonomy): Eukaryota > Metazoa > Chordata > Aves > Passeriformes > Corvidae > Corvus > Corvus cornix. The sequence goes on along the minus strand of NC_046333.1, from coordinate 112,565,164 downwards.
GGCAAAGAGTGAGTATAGCATTAATATAGCATTAGAAGGGCTAAAAAGGAAGAAGAGGGTCTTCAATATGCATCAGAAGTGACAAAGCTAATACAATTTTTAAACTCCATTTATTTGTATAATCAGGCATAAGCACTTACTTAATGCTAATTGTGGAAACCTCGAATGTAATACATAGCCCAAATGAATTCCAGATCACTGCATGCTTCAGTGTTTCATGATCTCCCTTGCACATGCCTAGTGAAAGCCTGCCACTCTGCAACAGAGGAAGGAATTACTACAATAGAATCAGAGGCAGAGTTTGCCAAAAACTATACTTTCTTTGATATGAGACAGAATAAACTGTGTTTTAAGTAACGGATAGGTTTGCATGCCACTGTCTAGCAGCAGTTATTCTGATTGTGTTTCACAGAATTGTCAGAGAGTCAGAACTATGAACAAACCACAGGAACATTCTCCATAAACTGCACTGAAACAAATGACACTCCCTTCAGCCAGCTTACCCTCAGTAATCTCCATCCACCATTATGGGAAAGGATTAGTTTATCTTTCAGCTATAAACTTTTATTAGTTACATGTTCACCATACTGACATCCCAACACTTTTTAATCTTATCGTGTCAATCTTGCATCTACGTAAAAACGTGTATTTCAGTGCATAAAAAGATCTCTTGCTGCTGACAACTCAAAGTGCATTAACCTGGGAATCCTTGAGATTGCCACGCACACCCACACACTTCTTTCAGTAGAGATCTCACTGACTGGAAAAGAAAATATCCCAAACTCAACAGACATTTCACACACAGTGGCATTTCTGCAGAAACACATGTTTCCAACACTGCAACTTTTACTTTCATCACTATTATCAAGTTATTTTCCCAAGTTATTTCCTACACACATAGCATGCCCAGTGCCCCTGCTGAAACTACCACATTGACTGAAACTGACTGAGCTCCTAGTGAAACATCAGAGCTTAGCTATAAATCTGTGTAAATACTTTTATTCTGTGGTGCTTACATGTTAGAATACAACATGCATCAAGGTCACTGTAACAGATTGCAGTTTTCAGGCTCATAGAGAAGACATTGATGAAATCAGTAAGAGCAAACTTAATTAAACAGTGTCTAAAGTTCTGCCTTCTCCCAAACCTGCCCAGAATTCACACCTCTATTCTCTGCATTTCAGAGTCAGGTCTTTTCATAGGTACAGGAAGGCAGGCAGCTTAGCTTAAACGCTATCACTGCTGAAAGGTGAACAGAATTCTTTCTTTGCAATGTGACAGGTCTGCTCTGAGCTCTCCGAGTTTTTAGCTGGAGATTACAGCCCCATGGGCCTCTTCCTTTGAAGTGGAGTTCCTCGAGAGCAGAATTAGTCCCCTGCCTATAACCTGTCCTCCATACAGTGAAATAAATTACAATCAACTTTTTGTTTCATTGCCATGTCAAGTATAACAATAAATACCCACAGGCTAAAAGTAAGCAAACAAACAAGGCTGGACAAACAATAACCTCACAGCAAGAGCATTCCAAAGAAAATCACCAGGCAGGGCACAAGAAAGTTAAAGGCATAAAAATCAAAACTCTGGGTTCTCTATCCCAATCCCGAAGTGTGTATGAAAGGCTAACAACGCATCTTGCCTCTCTCCCACAAGAAGCACTGACGGAAAGCAATTAAGGGACTCCTGCAATTTAGTTACAGCCCAGCAAAGAGGAGAAGGAATTTTACATCACGAAATGCCTGTAAGAAGGCATCATCTTTTACAGTTGCAGAAGTGGGAAGCACTGGGACACGGAGCTTCCTTCCCGGCTATGCACCGGAGCACCGCACCAGCGGGATGCCCGCAGCGGACTCCGGCGGAGTTGGAGCGCGGCTCCGCTGCAATCCCGGCCACCAACCCCCCGCACCCCAACCCCCGAGACTGCCGCTGGCGCCGCCGACCATCCTGCCTCCGAACTGGGAGCAAGAGACCAGCAGCTGCAAAAAAGAAAAAGTCACTCGAGAGGAAGGGAACGCAGCGAAAAGGAAGCAAGCGCTTACTTGCCTATACAGCACCGCCGGACAACCTCCTCGCAGCTGCTGAAACGCTGTGCCGCTCGTCCTCCTCCCACCGCTCCGTGCTAGTTCCAAAATAATTCCTCCGGGCGCCGGCACATCCCCGGGCTCAGCCGAGGAGCGCAGGGAGCCCGGCCGCTTCGCCCCCCCGCCCGGTGCCCATGGTGTCAGCCACAGCCCCGGCAACTCGCGCTCCTTCCCGCCGGTGCTGCCTCGGGGCGGGCTGCCGGCTAACACGGCATCGCACCCCCGCCGCCGCCGCCGGCTCGAACTCCGCCGCCGCGCTGAGGGGCACCGTGGGGCTCCCCGCGCCCTTCCCGGAGACGGAGCGGGGGCGCCGGGCGGGGGCGTGCGGGGAGCAGCGCCGCCCCTCCGCGGCGGTGAGCGGCCAGGCGAGGCGCGGCGAGCCGAGGGGAGGCGAGGTGGCGCGGCGCCGCCACCGCGGCCGCAGCCAGGCGCGGCGATGCCGGCCCCGCCCGGGACCCTCGCCCGCCCCCCCGCCGCTCCCGGGGCGCTCCGTAACGCCGCCCCGCTGCCGGCGCCACCAGATCCGGTGACGCGCAGCCCTCCCCCGGGCCGGCCCCCGCGCCGGAGAGGGGCGAGTGGGCGGCGAGGCGGGAGTCGCTTCCCACGGGCAGCGCGAGGGTGAGCTGGGACCACCGGGTGAGCGCAACCCCCGGCGCGCAGGGACAGCGCGGTCCCGGGGGCGGCGCCGGAGCTGCCGGGCCGCCGGGGGAAAGCGGTGTTCCCCGGGCCGCGGGAGAGCCCGCTCGCCCGGAGCCCGCGGGGCTCTCACCGGGGTCCCCAGCTGTGGCTGCCCGCTCACCCCGTGCCCCGGCAGGAAAGTTACCCGCCCCCCTCCCGCCTCAGTGAGCCTCTGCTTCTGCTCAGGTGCCCGGACTGCCGTTTCTGCCGGCTGTGTGACTGGGTCTCGGCTGGCCGCTCGCCAGAGAGAACGCACATCGACCCCCCATGTTGGGAAGAAATTTGGTGCCGGTTCTGTCACTTTATCTGACTGGCTTGCCGCGGCAGCGGCGCTACCTTCTCCACGCCCCGTCTCCCAGCCTCTAACCCGGAGCACGGCTCTGCGGCGCCCACCGCCACCGGCGCACAGCCAGCGCCGCTCGTCCGGGCTGCCTCGGACAAGGAGCGGACCCAAAGGGAGCAAAAGGAGTGAGGGACAAGCTTCCCTGGGCCTCCGGAAAGCCCTGCGTGATCCTTGCCCTCCTGCTCCGCACACTCGTGCTTCCAGCAGCGCACACGGCGCCCTGCCGGGGATCCCCCGAAGGCATGGCCCTCCCCGTCGGACAGCGCTGCAATGACACGCTATAACGCAGCTATCAGTCACACAGGCACACCCATATATGTAATACATATATAGGTATATACATGTAGGAACACACCCCCATACGCACAGGCGGCCGCCGCGGGGAAGCCGCATCTCCCCGCGGGACGGAGCCTCCAGAAATCGACCTGCCTCGGCGAAGGCACGGAGACAGGAGGAGAATTAACGCAGCGGGAAAAAGCAGCAAGAGCCAGCCCGAGGGGAGCCGCCACCTGAGCCGCCCCTCGGCGCCGCGCTCCCCCGCGCTGGCCGCGGGCTCCCCGGGCCGGGTGTCGGCAGCCGGGCTCGCCGCCCGCCGGCGCTGCGGGGAGCTGCGGGCAGGAAATCCCGCGGAGCCTCTGCGCCTCCCTGGTATGGGGGAGAGCCTGGCCGTGGTGGGGCTTTTGCTAAACTGGGAGTGGGGGGAGCAGCAGTGGCCTCATCCGCATCCTCTGGGGCTCCTTCTAGCTCTTGGGAATGTTTCTCTGCAGTTAAGCTGAGGATGTCAGGGAGGGTGGTCACAATTAAAAGTCCACTAAAAAGAGATTGAGCTTTGCTTTTTTGTAGCTCCTGCGACAGCTATTTTCCCTTCAACTTGTTAAGGCTTCTTGTAATGAAAAGTGGCTTTCACGGGCATCTTACAGCTAAGGGCTTTTCTTCAACCAAGCTGGCACAAACAAAAATGTTTCTGTTCCTTATGTGCTCCTTTTATAGTTATTACCTTCAGTAATGTGCAGTGAGCTGTTCAGGGGGGAAAGAATTTAAAAAGACAGCTTCATGCAAGCTAAATGCAAAGTTAATGGAGTTGCTCTGAAGAATAAAGCTAACTGTTGTGTTGATAAATGCATTACAAAATGCAGTGATAGGTTTCATGCCTAATTGAACAAATTTGTACTTCAGTTCTCATCTTGAGATACAGATCTTTATCTTTCCTTGTTTCTTAGTATTGAATTGATGTCAACAGAGTTCTTGATAGCTACAAACTAACCAAGCTATCTTTCCTGTTGTGGTTCTACTGAAAGATTCAATGGTTTGAACTGACAGTTCTCCTGAAAAGACTGAAAAAATAAATTATTAAAACTATACATATAGTAGGGATGGGATGATGGAAATACTGTCTAAGAATTGAAATAAGTGAAGTGTAATGAACCAAAAACTAATCAAAGACAGAAGTGGAACTGTAACCCTCTGTACTCATGCCCTGCTGAGAAAGTCAACACCCTAGAGAGCAGTTTTTAAACAAATGGAAACAAATAGTATTTTATGATCTCTTAATTACTTTGTCTAGACTCAGTCCCACACTCAAATTCCAACAGGGACAACCTCCTCAGTTTTCAGTATTGAAGTGATCTTCACATAGCACTCTTAACCCTGGTCGAGATTAATCAGTGCATATCCTGTTCCCTCATCTGTAGGGAGGTCTTTCATCTTTCATGGAGTCCTCTCGCTTCATTCTTTGTGTGATGATGAAGATTAGGATAGCTCAAGCAAGCAAGAAAGTTTCATTTCAGAAGAGGAAGCTGTTATATTTTAGTGCAGTATCTTTCAAACTATTCCTACATTTATTAAAATACATGTATGTTGCAAATTTCATTACCACTAAGAATATGCTGAAGATGAAATCTACCAAACCAGGTGAAAAAAGTGTAGAGTATTATTTTATAATTATCAAACACATGACTGTATGAAATATGTGTGTTCCAGGTTTACACAAAATTAGGTGATTACATTTGTGTTGTATTTTTGCTTCAGGCAGCACAAATGCAACATAAGATTTTTACATATACAGAAGTCAGATGTCAGATAAACTTAAGATGCAGTCAACAACGTGAAGCAACATTTATAGTCAGAGTGGGTGAGCCAGAATTGTTTTTGTGTAGTATGGAGAATGTTAATTAAGAAATTTCACATAATAAGTGGATGGTAGATTGGCTTCTGTTTTAGATTCTGCAGCTTCAGCAGCTTGGCACCACTCAAGTCACCAACAAGGATGGAGTGACAAAGAAGGAACACAGCATTAAAAATGGAAGAAATAGAGGCTAAGCATGAAGATAAATTGTCATTGTTTAAAAAATATGAGAATGAAAGGAAGAATGTCACCCACCAAGCAAGCGACATCCTTTGTAAAACTGTATTGACTACCTATCTGCAAGAGATCATTTGTCTTCTCTTCTCTTAGCAAAATTACTACAGCTTCCAATATCTTTTTTTTCCTACTGAAAGTATAGCTCACTTTGATTGTGGGCAGGGATTCTGACATTTGGCAGCCAAACACTGGTGCATATGTCTGTCACACATAAGCCTCACTGTGAAAGTGCTGGAAAATAAAGAGCAGAGAACTCAGGCTTTGAAAAAGTGCATGGGAAAAAAAAACCTACCAGTAGTAGTGGACAAGTAAGATGAATATATAAGAAAGATGTTAAGATGCTTTGGGAAATAGAGAGTGTTTTTTGTCCAACCTCACTGCAACATTAGATTTTCCATTCAGGTAGCAGGTCCTGCCACCTCTGGGAACACTTCATGGCTGATGGGTTATTAATTGATTCTGTGAGAATATAGTTAATCTATTTTCAATATCCACTTTTGGAAAAGATAGCAGTCAGAGTAGCAAATATAACACCATCAAGGATAGGTGTCATACTTTATAGAAAGTAGATCACAAGATCATCTATAAGCACCTTGATGCTTCCTATATTGAGATACAAATGAAGAGCACATCCCTAATTTCTGATGATATTGTTTTGGTTTTAATTTCCATTCACAGACTAGTAATAATCCAGTCAACTATGTCAAAAAAAGTCTATGAACATATTCCCTCTCATTTCCCAACAATTATTCTAAACTAAGCTTCACAAAAATACTCCATTTGCCAGTATTTGGCACCCTTATATAAAGTAATGTGTCATTTGTCACCATGGCTTGTAATCTGAAAATATGACTGGGGAAATGATGGAGACCAAAATAGCCATTTACAGTCTGTAGGTGGCCAAAAAATTCTGCAGCTATATTCCATAATATTCCTTGGTGCCATGATTTGTTTCTCAAGAGCTGTTGTCAATACACTTAAAACACTCAGGCCCAAAGAGAGACATGGGGGTTTGTTCAAACTGTAACCTTAATATACATTAAAATCCCTCTTTTCATATGTAAACAAGATATTAGCAATTCCATAAATTCTACACAAATTTTTACTTTGAAATTCTGGGCTTTCCAAACCATCTGAAGGCTTGGAGAATTTAAACCTATATACATTGAAACCTACCAGCAGAGAATCTCAAGCGAAACTGGGAAACTCATAGTCTTAATATCATTCCTTAATTCCACATTTTACATCCAGCCTGTATATCATATTCAGTACTGTTATTATTTATGGTAGCCTATAATTAGCTTGCATCTCATTAATGGGTATTTTTAACTTAGAAGAGAATTTGGATAAAATTGTAACAAAGGATTGTAACTACATTCAAGGAAATTATCAGCATTATCTGCCTTAGTAATTAATTTATTAAAATCAAATATTACAAATTAAAAGGGACAAGTAACAAATCATAGGCTATAAATAGTAGGATCTAAGAAAACTGTTGATTATCTTTTTTTGTTTTATGCTTAACCAAAAAAAACCTGATCTTTTCATTCTCACAATTATCCTATTTCTTCACCAAAAGGAGATAAAATTCCCTTACATGCATTTAAAAATCAATTATACACACTGCAAAGTTTGAAAATCTTTTTTTTTTTTCCATTTGGAAGAAAAACAACTCATAAAAATATAATTTGAAAATAACTAATATACATTCTGTAGGATTTATAGGTCTCCATAAGAAAACTAAAATATAAAATATTATTAAGGATGGGAAAGAATTTATTTCTGTTACCTTCACAATTTTTGAAGTGGTAGTTAAAAGATGAGTCAGCATAATTTAAATCTGGGATGTGATCTTCGGATAATTTAATTGTTTAAAGCATTTTGAAATATATGTAGGTGCAGATATAGTTTATAAAAATGATTGGTATGTTCCTGGCATTAAGGATCATTTGTGTATACTTGAGGCGATTTTTGTGGATAGAAGTCTCAGCCCAAGAGTTGAAGTCACTTTGCAAAGTGTGGCTTAGGTACACAATTACACCCATTACAGATAATCCCTTGCAGATGGGCATTAGCACATGATCTGCCCAGCATCTCCAACCTGGCCCAGGAGTGTACCTGTGGGAGGATGAAGAGAGCAAGGACTATTTAATCAGTAAATGCTTTCAGATGGCTCAGGTTTTTTTCACATTTGTAGCTCCCAGGGAGAAGGGATAAAAAGAAGCTGCTTCCATGGTTGCCAAAGAAGTGGAGGGGTGGTTCTGCCTATGGATGAATGAGGCAAGCCTTCCCCCCTAGAGCCACCACAGCATCCCTCCAAACCTTCAATGGAAAGGACAGCTGCTTCAGCTCAGATTTTTTCTCCTCAGTTCCACAACAGCAGTGTGGTACTCTGTGAATGAATTCAGTGTTTGCTGCAAATGCAAGAAATAGTAGCTGTACTGCAGAGAAGGGGATGTAGGTGTCTCTTGGTGTGGGGAACATGCTAGTGTATGTATGCTGAATGCTGTGTGCTGATACTCAGTGCATATGAAAAAGAACCTGGCCTACTTGGACTGCCCTGTAAAAGCAAAGTGGTTTTCTGTCACAATGCATGAGGCTTGCATGCATGACCTGCGCCTAAACTCTAGGGAAACCATCTGGGCTGTAGTAGCTGTACCATTTTCTGTTGTTTCTTGCAGAAACTGACTCCCGGTCAGAACTGTGTGACTTCACTGCATGAATGAGTCAAATACTCCAGATCTTTTGCTGCTCAATAAATAGGAATTGCTTTTCCATCAGTCTTGAAGTTTTGGGGGTTTACCTGCCTCTCCCAGCCATGGATTAAGAGCTCAACAGCTGTGAAATAGTTCCTAACATCACTGTGTGCTTCTCCCACCACTCTTGATGCCATCTACTGAACACAGACATGGTTCTTACTCACACAGCTCCCAATAGTTCGTTTTTGTAGAGCTCTGTGACTCTGGTCTTTGCTCAGCCCCCATCTCATGTTGCACGGCCCTTTCTTCTCAGCACAGCCTGTCCCTGCCTTTAGGCCATCTTGGTTAGCTGTCTGTGAGAAAGGATACTGTTTGCCACCTGAGTGTTTTTCCATGGTTCCCAGGGACCAAAATAGAGATAAAGGATAATAGTAGAAATGCAGTTAAAAGCACACTTTTGGTTTGGCTGTTGTTTTTCTTTTTAAGCAGTCTACTTTCAGTCACAGTAAACTAATGTCAACTTCCCTGCTTTAGTCTGACACAAATTATGTAACTACCAGAGGTTTATATGGGTCCTTTATCCATTCCTTGGAAGAAGCACATCTGGGGACTCTTCTGCCTCAATGTGCTGCTCCAGAATCACAGCTGAGGCATTTGTAGGACATGCACGTTCCGGCAGGGCGTCACATTGCTGCAAGACTCTATGGTCCCTGGGGAACAGGCTGGTAGAGTGACAAAGCCAGGTCCAAGGTCAAGGTGGGAAAAAAGACTCACAGATCAGGGTCTAGTGGCCTCAGGACCTCTGTGGATGATTCAGATAGAACATATGGTTCACATGTACTGCACCTCTGTACTTCTGAAGTAAATCTACTCCCGGACATCGCTATCATGAGGGTTTTCTGTTCTGTGGATGTGTGTGCCAGATTATCTCTCATTACAAAAACACAAAGGCACCAAGCTTCAGCTTCAGCTCTGATACAGCATTGCCCAAGAGCTGTTGATTCCAAGGCAAAGCAAGCCCTCATGCAATTCCAGCACTCTTTTGCTCACAGATAGAAAAAACTACCTACAGCCTCTCATTCAGAAGTCATGGACAGGGTTTTGTTAATTAGTATAAGAAACACACAATTTTTTTCCTGATTTTTATACAGTGAAGAACATTTTGTCATGGTACCTTTGAAGTGGTCCTACTGAGAGGCATTCAGCAGCAAGGAAACCTAGGAATGAATTTGGATTATCCAGATCTACTTGTATTTAACAGTAATAATCTGTCTTCCAAGTATAACCTCTCTGTAAGTATTGTATCTTTTTAATACTTTTTTTCACAGAAATAAAATAAAGGATAGAATAGATCTGGTGGGTTTTTTCAAGTTATAGGTGAGAGGTGCTAAAACTAAGAATGACATCTGCATCCTCTGAGTCCCATATCAGTGCTCTGGTCTTGATGCCTACATTATCCTCCCCTTTCCTGGAGGAAACTCCCCTGACCCAGGCAATTGCAGGAAGGCCTTAGTCACTCTTGCAGACAGGAAAGAAACAAAATTAATGTATTATATATAAATTTAACCAATCATTTTAGCAATTCCCTAATAAAATGAGGGAAAATAAATGCAAAATAGGAAAAATACTGCAAAAAATATTGCACAATTATAGCCTTAAAATCTTGATACTGCATTTAATAATCCATGTTCTCTAGAAACAACATATAACCTCTATTCTGTTCTTGATGACATGGAAGTTGTTCAGATGATCTACTTCTCTCTGAACCTCAATTGCTGACTTTTGCAAATTTTCCTGGTTTGTGCCCAGTAGCTATTCATTAGCTCATAAAGGCACTTTTCTTTCTTTTGCTACAAATATGTGTAAAAATAACTAATTTATTCTCTCTTGTACATATTTAGTTATTTTATTAGACTGTGTTATCACAATGAAAGGTTGACTGAGGAAAAAACTAAGTGCTATTTAAATAAACCAAATTAAATTATTTCTTTATTTCAAAAGAGTAAATTTACTCTTAAGTATGTTCTGAATCTGTTTCTCCCTTAGTAATACCTCTCAAAAATAATCTGATATTATCTGCAGATGTGATGAAAATAGCCGTAATTTAATATGTACTCAAATATTAATTGCGGCTTGTTCATGATGAAAACAAACCACTCATCAGTATGTAATAACTGAACATTGTAGTTTTTGCAGGTTAATTCAACATGGCTCTCAGCTTTTAAAAAAAAGAAAAGAGTAGGCATGCATCTCAAAGCATCTTATTTTTCACTGCACATTTTGCTTGGAGACTAAGTATAAATGGGTCACAGATCTGCCACAAAGTTATTAAATTCTTAGGAAAACCCATCATGGGTAGGTTTACATGACTATGAAATAAATATGAATTCCTGACTTTTTTTTCAAAGTGGCAGTTGTCAGTGAGTTAGATTTTTATGCCAACACTGTTGTGAATGCTTTAAAAAAGTGTTAACTCTGTCTTTTATTTAAATTTAAAAGAAAATATTGAGTTAACATTTGGGGTTAATATTTATTTCCTACTTTTGATTAATAGCTTATAAAAGAAACAAACATAAAACCACTGAATTTGCATGAACTTTGATAAAAAAGTAGCAGAGTTTTAAACATATACAATGCATGCATTTAAAAAATTAAATCATTGTGGAATTCGTAAGTTATATAGGACAAGAAATGGGGAGAAAGTATCTTTGTATTTGGTAGGAGGTGCTGTGGTGTTGATAAAATATCTCAAAACTTTCCAGAGAAATAAAAAATTCAGAAAAGCTGCCTTAACATCTCCCTTAACATCAGTGGAAAATTTGTAATGTTTTCTTCTTTAATTCAGTATAGTGAAATTTAAAGTCATTCCTAACCAGACAAAAATTATGTATTTTCTGTTCTGATAATATCCCTTTGTTTTGATGCTTATTTCAAAACACAATTCTGTCAGTCTGAGTTGGTGCCACTGTGCCTCCTCAGCAAAATGATAAATTTGATAAATGATAAATTTGATAAACTGGCTTTTCTGCAACAGAAGCATTCTATCAAAACAAACAAACAAACAAACAAACAAACCACACCCCCCCCAAAAATGGACTAATTCTGTTTATAGAAAAATATATGTACCATTTTATGTGCTGCTCATGCAAGGTGTTTTGACTTATTGACATCTGAAACCAAGATAGTATTGATGGGTGTTGATCTATATCAAAGCTTCTCTGTGCCCTTGTATCAAATAGAAGGCTGGAACAATCTCATGCAGAAGCTCCCATACAGGAGTTGATGTACAGTTGCCAATAACCAAATAATTTGCTCCCAACACCTGTGCTGATTAGTTTTAGAGGCTTTACATTAGCATGCTGACTCCCTCTCTGCTGTGAGAAAAGATTATTCACCTGAAGCTATTTCATGGAGAAAGAGACACATTTTGACAGACTGGAATACTGAGGAAAAAAAAAGAGCCAAAGCTAAAATATGGCAATTGTCATTATAAAGCTTATTTCTGATAAAAAGAGAGGGGTTCACATATGTAACCTATCCTTCATGTTCTTTCTGATACATCAGGCAAAAGGCTCTTTCTGGCTTTTATGGTTTTCTTGTCTAAATTACGAATTTTGCTTGTGGCTTCCTCAGGTCATGAAATAGTTTAATGCTCCTGGATCACAGAGGAGAATCACTTAGGCGATACTCCACCGTCTCCTGTGATTAAGTACCCTATTAAAACTACAACCTAGACATGAAGATCCTGTGGAGAGACTCTGAAGGCTGACATTTGGAGTTTAAAAGAATCTTAGAAAACCTCTTACATCTGTCTGGCAAACTCAGATTTATTCACATCGACCCTCCTGAACTTGATATTCTAGCCTGAGCAATAATCCAAGATCTTTCATGAAACTGCCTTCTCCCAAGCCTCCTTGATATCACTAGCTCTTAGATAATGGGGCTTAAAGTCTTAAGACACCCCGAGATCTTTTAACCCTGAGCTATTTTACAGGCTTCACTAAGCTGCATGCTGCTCAAATAGTAACAGCTCAGATGCTGTCTTCAGGCTGATTTCTTTGATATTGAATTCAGTGAATCTCTCCTGTCCACTGTTGTTCATTCAGAGTGTGAAAACACGAATATTTATTTACACATTCTATCCAGCTGTGTTTAAGACTCTGAGAAGAAAAGAGCAATAGCACAATACAGAGCTCTTCACAGAGTTGGGAATAATTATGATAATTTTTTAATGGCAGATGGAGAGGGTCATGGGGAGCTGTGTGCATGCATGCACATACACAATACAGGTCCCTGAAAATCAGCAATCATGGCTGTACTATTCTGAGTACAGCAAAATACTGTAGTTGCAACAGAACTCTGAAGTACTGATTGCTGAACTGTTAGTGTTGTTCTCATTCTTTTATTCACATGTAAATAATAAATAAAACCATTACTTCTTAAAAGAATTTACACAACATGAAGCATAAATATCCAATGAAATCTGAATAAAAGATTTTGTAAGTGTTTCAATGCTGACAGCACAACTATCAGTTATGTAATCTACATATTGTACATCTATGGACAAATGTCTTCCAGAATATGAAAATGCCACATAGTGGCAAGTTGGAAATTAGGTTGGAAATCCTGAGAATATGTGGACTTGAGATTAAAAAAGTTGTCTAAAAAAAAAAAAAGTAAAAAAGAAAATAGAGTAGGCTGATGACTCATGGGCACACTCTTGACCAGCGATGACAGTTGTGTTTGCAGGCTCCCAGCATTCTGGGGACTGAGACTTGTCAAAGTATTAGCAGAGTCTAAAAAAAGAGACAAAATTACTTACTCTTTTAAAATTTCCAATTATAAGTATTTTAAGTATTTCTAACAATTGGTTTATATTTATAAAATGGCTTTTAAAAGCAATATCTGTTCATCATGTGTGACACCGATATATTTCCATATAGGTGTGCCTTAGATGAAAATTAATTCTTTGTGATTACAAACCGGATATTCTTTTGGGATCACAACTCAACATTATTACTGTGAGTTCATAAATTAATCCCACCATCAAAGTCCATCAAAGAAAAACTCTGAAAAATTAAAATTTCTCTAAGTCAGTTCTAGTAAAGACTTTTATCAATTAGGAATTTTACAAAAAAAAGTCAATTAGAGAGTTCCCTATAGTAAAAACAGTACTATAATAAACAATATGCAATGCAGTTTTAGTGTAACAGCACTTAAGACTGAGTAAAGAAACATTGCTCTGTGAATATTGAGAAATTGCTGCATTAGTATTTTTTTCACATGCTAAAAATTAAGAGGGAAACTCATATTTGTTTCTATAATTTTGATTCAAAGACAACTTGAATCAATGGAAATTACTCTCCACTTATACATAATTGCCTGATGGTTTGGATGAAGGAAGTATTGGTCTTCTGATCTATTTAGTTTGAGGATGAAAGACCTGGCCCTACATTATCAGGAAGAGGGGCTTAACATGAACCCATTTCTCTGACTACCAAGCAACAGGTCTCCTTCTGTTTCAAGAAGGTCCCATTTTATAGTCAAAATGAACATTTCAAAAGAATTTCAATTAGCAGAAATATATACTTGTTATGGAGTGATTGAAAACAAATCCCCAAGCCTCAGAAGTTGCTGTGAAACAGAATTGTTGTCAGCTGTGCTATTACCCACAAAGGGTAATAGCATTATCAGACCCATTATCCCTTTAATGTCTTTATGTGTTTCCCATGAGCAGAGGACAAAAATGAAAATGGAAAGCTCTATGCATCAGTGACCTAGATCAGAGTTTGTTCTAGCTACTGAGTTTGTAGCTAGAACAGTAAAATACCACCGTCCAAGTTCTCCTTCTGCCAACGAGTGCTGAGATAACCAGAAATAATAATACAAAAGGAACACAGGTGTGGCGTGTGGAGTAAATATTTATTTTCTTATAGAAAAATGTACCTAAAATGTATATAAGATTTTATCTCTACTTAGTGGCAAACCATGAAGCACCACTGCTACCTCCTAGTTCCCAGTATTACTTCCTAAAAATCTACTGAAAACACTGTAAAGCAAAGCGACATGTTAGCCAGCTCTGCCTTGGAACTACCTCTGAAAGGCATGAGTAACCTACTTTCAGAAGGGGATGACACTGGTTATCCTCCAGCCAGGCTGGTAGCTGCTATAATCATTCCTGTAATTTAAAGGCCTAGTTCACTGACTTCTGTGTGGGGAACACTGATAAGTATCTGGGGGGGGGGGGCGTTACAGACAGATGTCTAGCAATCAGTAACACATTTTATTCTTCAGGATCTGAAAGACATTTTTATGTCTTAGCTATACACACAAACCTAAACTGAGTCACTTGTGATGGTGAATCCAACTGTTAGATTACCTGTTAGTTTTTGGCACATAATGTAATAACTGCAGCAATTCCTTATGCTTAGAAGATGAGATGCTCACTTTGTGAGTACTGGAAACTATAGCAAGTACCAGTTTCTTATCAATGATAAAATCACTGTGCATTTATTAATTTGGTATTTGACAGGCACAGAGAAAGAAATGCAAACAGCCATAGCACGAAACTGAAGAATGGCTACTAGCATTGTGACAGTAACAGTCACAACTGCTTTGTTATTCCATTTCAAAACCTGTAAGACAGTGACAGTGTCAATATTCATCCCTTAGATAAAGGAATTGGATGTGCAGAATGCTCTAGAATTATATTTTCATGTTCTGTTTAATACCCTATAAACGTTCTGGCTTTTTATCTCCTTTCTTCAAAATATTAACAAAATTAAAGTTATCTTGCTGTTTTGCATAAAAGAGTAGTTTTAATTCAGATGTCAGCAGTGATATGTGTTGTCCAACAAATAAGAGAAAAACCAATATGTTCCAAGTCTGTTTAGAAAGAATTTGAATACGATTGAAGTCTCGTAGATAAGGATTTCATGTTTTGGAAAGTACAAAGAGATAATGAAACAAATGATTCAGTATATCAGTATCTGTAGAAGATGCAATAGGAACTATAAATAAATAATATCACCAGGAGAAAAATGTGCTTTTTTTGATTATGCATTTTGCCAACAGCTTTCAGCAATATGTGTGTGCTATCAGAACACATTCTTTTTCTAATGAGTAATACTGATGTCTACCATTATAAAAGCCAGTCAAGTCACACACACATACACATGGGTGCAGCTCTATAATAATGTTCATGCACATAGATGCAAAAGAATCCATTAATTACATATTAACCCTACCCATGTATAAAACCTTTTTGATCCTTGAAAAAAGCATACCATTATTCTTAGAAGATGTCAGAATTATCCTGAAGTTACACTGAGAGAAAATGAGATTAACCAAACCCTTTGTCTCTTTCTTTTCTGCCTTTTGGTTTAACCTTGTAAAATGGATGTTGCATTTACAAGGTTTTACTGGCTCTATTTTTTTAAAGAAAGAATCTCCAGTAGTGCTGTCAGAGTCCTGTAGCAAGTGCACTTAAGCTATGCCTGAACAGCACACCAGATGAGCATCCTTGCATGCCTGGAGTCGCAATCCTCCAACACCAATCACAGATATGAGGCTGCTCCCCCTGGCCTGGTCACCCACACTCCTTCTTACCCTTGGAGATGAGGACATAGGGGAGCAGGAGAAGGTGTTGGTGCATTTCTGGATCTGTCTCTGATATTATCTGGGGTCCTGCTCAGCAAATACATTCTTGGACAATGTTCTTAAGCCCACTGGAGTGACTGGGAATTTTTCAAGCAAATACTTATCTCAAATTCTCCAAATGACAGTCGCAGTCAGACTAGAAGCCATAGAAAGGAAATGTTTAACTGAAAAAAAGTATGCTTACTCTAAACCACAAGTACTCAAATTGCCTTAGGCTCTGAGAACCATCAAAGTAGTTTAATACCAAGATCTGTATTTGTTATGCCATATATATTAAATTTTATATTATCGCAGTAGCTCTTTTAATTTTGACCATTTACAACAAGCTAAAGCTTGGACTTGGAAAAAAAGCCAGGCGGAAACTTGGAATATATGTCATACTGAAAAAATACATTTCAGTTTCATCAGATTACAAATTTCAAATGGGAGTCTGTTCCATTAAAATGTTGTTCTTACTAACACAATGTTAATCTTCATACAGCAGAGAAGGTGATAGACTCATTGCTGAATGACAATTAGTAATTGATCTAGTTTCAAATCCCACTGGTGCTCAGAACAGTCTGTAATGTTGCTTAATCTGTTAAGAATTGCCAAAAATAACTTATTTTCAGCATTCTCAAATCCCAGTAATATATATGCTATTTTCATCAAAACTTACACACTTGCTTCTGTCTAGATAGATAATTAAAACTTGAAAGATAAGATAACTCCCAACCAATGCAACATTTTTTCTAGATTTTAGGCCACATCATTATAATCAGTACTTGTTATATTTAATGTCTTTTTTGACTGGATTTGATAACTGACATACTGGGATCTCAAGGTATCATGCTACTACCTCGTTCCATCTTTGTTAGAGAATCAAATAATCAAATAGGAGTAAATGTTAAATCCAGACAAGATCTTTGTATTAGTTTATTAGTTATGGAAAATCTTCAACTGCTGTGACAACTCATGTTCAAGAATTTAAAAAAATAAATCATGGTCTTCTGTTTTAGGACAGGTCTCTGAACAATTTCAAATGGAACACTATTAAAAAAAGGACACAATCTGATTGATTAAAGCTTCTCCAGTGACACAGAGCAGCTTGGCTGAGCATGGCTTATGACTTCATTAATGTAATATATTCACTATTTTAATTTCAAATGCACTATTTTAATTTTGGGGAAGCCTTTTGCAGTAAGTAGCAGTCTCTAAATAACTACCCATAAGGCTGCTCCTTTTATTAGTACAACAAATTAAAACTGAGATACTGTATGACAGCTGTGAAAATTGTTAATAATTAGAATCCAGTAAATGACTCCTGTATCATGATTCTGATCCCTGTACAGTCATCCTCACCTTGAGAGTATTTCAGATTAAAGGTAAAGGAAGAAGAAAGAAGATTTGATTTGAATCCATTGCCTCTGGGAAAATGATGGTGGAAATAAGAGCATGAATGGTATGTTTCTTCCTTGGGGGTTGTCAATAATTGTATTACAGTCAACACTAGAACTGTCAGAAAAATGAGTCGTTAAGAATTCAACAGGGATCTAACATCAAGACAGGGATCTAAGTTTTTCTGCAGATGCTGAACAGCCAACACAAGCTCAAAGAGAAGTGATGGCATTAGTCATAAATGTCTATAAGCTTCTTTGCAACAAGGATGGAAGAAATCATAGGATGCCAGCTACCAAGTGGACTGAGGTGGATGGGAAAGTATAATTGTCCTTGGTATGAAAAGATATGCCTTCCCATAGCATTTTCCTCCTTTGGATTTTTATGAAGACCTACCGAGAGCTTAAAGATGCAATCCTACAAGTCCATCTCAACAGGCAATTTTAAATACATGTGACACTATTTCTGAACCATGGTTGTTTACGTCATTAAGGAAGAAAACCAAACAAAATTTGTAGATTTGGAACTACAGGGGCTGTTTTACTTGTAGTAAAAAAAGGCAAACTGTCATCAGATAGAGTCTCATTTAAGATATCAAATGGTTCACTTTCAAAGTAGAATATAATTATCTTACATTTATCCCTGGAATTTCTGGCATGAAGTAAACCCAAAAATACACATACCAAGTTGCATTAAATATTCATAGGTGCCTACAATGTGAAAAACCATTCCTTACAGCAATCAATCTTGCTAACCTCTTTTTAACTTTTTTCTAATATATGTAGTTAGGAGATCATATCAGAGGTTGATAGCAAGACCAGTAGGAACTCTAATAGGAAGGGAAAAAAAATCCCATTAAAAATGTAGGAGATAATATTATTTCTCAAAAATGGTGAGAAGGTTAGGTGAGCAATAATTACTTGACAGTAAAAGCCAGATTACTTTCAACTGCAGCTGTATTTCATGTATCTAACTTTGAAAGCAAAATACCTCAGCAGTAGAATCTTTTAACAATGTAACTATTATCCATGCAAGATTGGAATACCTGTTTTCACAAATAGAAATGGCATTACTATTCCTGAGACCATAAAAGTCCACCTCCCATTTCTTTGCTCTGGGTTCATATTAAGAAGGGAACAAAAATAAACACTATTATGCTATTAAACATAACCAATGATTTTTAAACAAAGTCCTTGAACATCCTCTTTGGAAGGACAAGCAAATATAATTAAAGCTAAGTAGAAAAGATATTCTCTGAGTTTCCAAAATTGAAAACATAAGAAAAAAACTTTATTTTTCAAATTGCCTAAAGATGTAAAAAACCTTAGTACAAGATATAATATTTGATGACCCGCATTGCAGAGGATTACCATCATTGAGAAGTGGCTGAATATACTGAGGGGCTTTCTCAGAACTAACTATGAGCTCAAATCTGGACAACTTTGGACGTGATGGGAATTTGATATGAGGTGATCTGATAAACTGACACTTTGTAAAAATAAAGCACTTAGCGAGCTCAAAACCAAGCCATCTTCATTTTTCCCTTGACAACTATGAAAATAGAGGGTTGTGAATGCACAGTTACTTTCATTCAAGTATAAGAAACCAGTTCATCAAGATGTTAGAAATAACAGACTCAGACCCATGACAATTATTCTGAAAAATAAAATTCTAGCTCGTATATATGGATATTACTGATCTGTGGAAAAGCATTTTATTCAGTCTCTCATCTAAAGCTGTAAAGGGATTTCCACACATATTTATTTAGCTATAAGAATCATTTTTGTTCTTTCCAGAAACTAGCAATTAGGACTACAAAAAGCATAACAGAGTGTTGTGCTACACCTGTCTTACTCCAGCAATCCAGCTATTCTGGTGATAATGGGTACTCAGTGTGGAGCATGTGGCTGCCAGGGTGGAAGGCAGTCTGCAGGATGCAGGTGCTCTTATCTCACTTCTTCCCACGATCCTCTCGGTGCCCAGGAGCCCACAGAGTCACCAAGGAGGTTAGGATGAATATATCTCAAGCTAGTATTGGCTTTCACAAAGAAAGATGAAATGATCCTGACAGCACTGAGGTGTAGAAGGCAGCATCTGAACACAGTGTAGGTTATGTCCCATTCTCTGCATCACTCAGGAATTTTACAAGCAGTTTTAAACTGTCAAAGTAATGAGTCCCTGTGCAAGTCGTGTTATCCTGGCGTGGGATATTGTATTTAGCTAAAGCATCTGGGTTGCACATGAAACATCAGTGTTTTCCAGAATGAAGGCATTGAACGAAATGGTGTGAAATACCTCATGGCCTTTCGTAGACAACCCCTATTGGTGCAGAAAGCAAATACTTTTGGTAACTTACCTATGTCTTTCTGGTAACATTATAGTGATTGTCTTTGTATCAAAGGCTTTAGAACATGAATGCTTGCCAGCCATTGTTATACTATACCATAAAAATATCTCTTCCATGGATTTTTCCTTCTTTTTTTTTGTAGCATTCTCAGTTACATTTCATGTGCTAACTGTTGGAGAATTCAATTTCATTGTGATCATCTGTGTGACATTCCATGTTACTGCCTGCTAGCAATGCAAATAGCTGACATTTACCGTGGCCTTCCAAACAAATTAACAAAAGCTCAAATTTTGGAAAAAAGTGCTTTTTTCCAGAAACATTTATGAATGCTTGTCACATATCTATTTTGCATTTCTATCATACGAGGATCTTGTAATTCTTTGACAAGAATGGATCTGATCTATTGTTGTGTATAGATGCTCAGATAAAAGAGTGTTGATATGAAGGTAGTAAGTGTCCTGAAAACAGTCCTAAGCAAACTGATTAGAAAATTTGACTTCTACAAGTAAGCAAACAGGAAAGAGTTTGACTCATTGGTCTTAATTTTAGCACAAAGTCAGATTATCCAGGAAAGGCAAGAAGAGCTTTTGTGTGTAGAAAGGATGGAGGAAATAGAAGAATTAAAGCACACTCTGAAGAATTTTAATATGAATATGCTGCAGTATGCAAGATATATGTATATCAAGAATGAGAGTCAATCTGGGTGAGAAGATGAAGTAAGGTAATGTGCAGCTGAAAATACCATAGAATGAAAATCTGAAATAATGATGATTCAGTACTTAGGTATAGTCCAGATGAGCAAAAAGCAGCCATGAGCACTGATAAGATGTCACATACATCATTTTATTCCTATGTTTCTCATCTTTTAAATACATATCACCTATTTATATTTTTCTATTTATTTTTTCTCCTTGGAGAAAATAATACACCTAATAATACTAATGATAATAACAATAATAATGACAATAACAATAACAATGAAAAGGAAATACAGAGGGCAGAAAAAAAGAGACAAGTGATGCACAATAAAATCACTTGCCACCTGCTGCCCCACGCCCAGCCCATTACATAAGAGCAATCATACCCCAGGAAGCTCCCCTCAGTTTATTTACTGAGCATGACATTCTTTGGTATGGAAAATCCCTTTGTCCAATTAAGATCAGCTGTCCTGCCCATGTTCCCTCCCATCTTATTGTGCACCTTTTCACTGGCAGAGTAAGAGACTCTGGAAAGTCCTTGACTCAAGCAGTACTTAGCAACAACTAAAAGTTTATGGTCTTATCAACATTATTCTCATATTAAATCCGAAACACAGCACCACAGCAGCTACTAAGAAAAAAATTAACTCTATCCCAGCCAAAACCAGGACACCATTAATTTGGTAGAATATCAGAGCCTAGGAGCTCTGGAAGGACTCATAACTGAGACATGGTCTTCTTCCAAGCTTCTTTGTATTTTTACAGAAGAGAGTACTGCAATAGTTCGCTCTGTATTTTTAAGCAGCAACTTATGTCAGTGAACAGTGAGAAAAGGCACATTCTGTATCATCTGCACTGTTTCCAGAAGCCTATAATTTGCTTATCTCTCCAGCTCTTGTTTTTAGGTCCCAGTCCTGATACATGAGCATTAGTTGATTCCCAAGCTCTTTTTTGGTATGAAGCAAGAGTTCCTGTCAAAACAAAGCCTAGGCATGTTTTTTGAGAAGGTACTTTCCACCTGGAATTTGAGAAAACTAGTGACTGAAGTCCAATTGCTGTGGCTGTGCTGTGTCCTCCCACACAACACCAGTGGACTGTGTGTCCCTGCAGTCCTCCATGCTCCTGGTTCACAGCATAAACACCCTGCTGTTTTGGAAGGTAGCACTGACCTTGCATTGTTTGGCACCTTTCAGATTTGAAAAGAAAAAGCCCACACAAATAAAGAAAACTGTGTCTTAGTATGACAGTGGCACTCCTTCAAGCTCCCAGAGGACCCTCTGCCAAGCTTTTCATAGTTCAAGTTCAGCTCCCAGTCCACCCAGCCTGACTGAGGATCTGTTCCTGGGAAGGATATGTGGGTATGCATGCTCTTTAGGATGTGGCTTCAAAAGATAATCCACAATGTGCCCCAGTGGCCACTGTAAAAGTATTATCAGTAGCTCTGTAACTCATTATTTAGACCACAAACCAGTATATTGTACAGCTCTGAGTCTCTTAAAGATATTATGTTAAAGGATAATGATGATGATGATGATGAAGATGATGATATTAATAATAGTGATAATAATATATTGTATATGATAATTATATAATGATGGCACTAATTATATCAGTGGTAGTGCTAATAATAATGCTAATACCATTGCCACTAATAAAGAATATCTTGGTTTTCCTTCCCTTTATTTCTGAGCAGACTATACATAGTAGGCTGAAGAATCCCAAGTAGACTTAAGCCTTCATTTCATAGAGTGTTTTACGCTTTATGCAGGCTTTCCTGTTCCACAGATTTCACTATGACTGCAATAATGTATTTTCAGGATCCAGGCCATTGAATCATTTTCCTCAAAAAAGTATGATTTTATTTACGTATCTCACTGAGGCTGTTGAATATATGCTTATTCATGTTCAAACAACTCTGTACTAAGGCAAGTAAGAATATTAGGGAACTTTATAACATAAATTGCTCCTAGTACTTGATCCCCCAAGGAGACTATACACATAGTATTCATAATATCATTATTTTAGACCCCAGCTATGCACTATTATCCAGCAGATGGTTTAGAGTCCATCATGAGTGTGGCCGGAGTTTCCTGAAATCTGTAGCTACCTCTTGCAGTCTTCTACTCATGGAATTATTGGACAGTCCAGGTTGGAAGGGACCTCAAAAGATCATCTGGTCCAGCCTTTCACTGGAAGGGGGGCTTAAATGAGACTCTCAAGTACCCTGGCTTTTTATCTCACTATTCATTATTCACATTAATGCCCAATAATGCAGTATAAACCCTAAAAACCCAGAATATTCTAAGCAATATTTCTGAGTCTCAGTTGCATCCCAGATTTTCAAATATATATTAATGTTTTGGTTTTTTCTGTTGTTTTGTGTAATTGTTAGTCTCAGATTATGGGAATGCCTTTGGATGGTTTGTCCTGATTATCATAGGTAAAGAACAGCTGCAGCTCAGAGATGTGAGTTCTTGACTAACCTAAGTATCTAGCCACTTAATTTATATACCTAGAATTAGAGGTAACTTTGAAAACTTAAACCCTATCCTCAAAACTATTTTTTAGCAAATTCATTAGCATCAAACTCAATAGAGTACATCAACAAACCCTTTTAAAACATAAATTATTAAATACTTCAGGTGAGTCAGTGTAATTCATGCTTTTAACTGCAGCAAAGTCAACTTTTCAAAATACATTGAACATATTTTAATTGGACTCTTTATGGCAATGCCTGAGGCTTTGATAAAAATTCACAACTACAAGACATAAATGACACTGATAAATTCACTGGGTGACAGGCTGAAATGAAGAACAGAGGTGAAATTTCAAAACGTGAAAGGCTTCCAAATTTGTGTCTCTATCTAGCAATAAATCCATAGTTAGAAGTAACAAATAGTATTTCCAGGATTGATGCAAAAAGAGATCATCTCTTCTCTCCAAGGGTGAAGCAGAATATTCAGAAAACCAGATAAGAAATTAATTAGAATTATCAGCTCCATTGAATTAATTAAATGGTCAAGAACAGGAAATTTCCACATAATGTCTGCCAGATTCTGTGTCTGTGGGACCTGATTTTTAATTCTCTTACAGGAATAAGTCCATGAAAATAAATTGCTGAAATCGAAGATGATTGTTAATCTTACTCTCCTTAACCTTCCTTTGTCCTACACATATAATCCTTTGAGAAATCAAGTATTTGGGAACTTGGAGTCAAGAGTGCCATGAGATATATGTCTGGATGTCATAATCATATTTTACTACTGGAAAAAGAAAATTGCTTTCATGGGAAAAAGGAAGAGCTGTGACATCCTGCAAAATAAGAAAGCATCCATTTGTGGATTGCAGGATACCAAGAAGGAGAGAAAAGCATCTGCTTAGAGCTTCCTTGTTGTCAAGCTAGAATAGAAATAGAAGAGTCTTTTGCATAACTAAATATTAATGATTATATAAATATGTATTTTTACTATCTGCTTAAATGATGAACAGGATGGCATTTAAAAAATTGCAATACTCTGAACAAAGCTCCTGTGATGGTAATTACATCTAGTACATTACCTCATAAAAAGCAGTCCATTTGTGTAAGAGAATTAAACTTCATTTTGAGACCTGTGTGGGTGTATACAAAATAACAAATAAACAGCTACACTTCTGCTACTCTTTAAAAAGTAAAAAAAGCTTTAGTGGAAAAGTCCCCTCAGAGGACATTTATTTTAGACATTTAAATTTTGAATTATTCCCAGATTTTCAGCCAACCATTAAAGTTCATTAGAGTGCTAAATGCTGCATGTTCTGCATCAAGTCACAAACATATCACTTGTAAATATTTATTAAATCTCTAAGATACATTTGGAGTTTCCACTGAAAAACATATTAACAGCACAAATTCTTCAGAAGCATCAAGGTTTGTATGGGATAATGAGGAATTAAAGATCAAGTAATTGTTATTTAAACAGCTTTTAAAGTGAGTATCTTTTCTGTGTCCTCCTAACAGACTATCACTTCATTTCCTTCAGTCCAGCTAAGAATGAATTGTCAGACAAGTGCATAAATTTAAGCACTGTTGTAAATTAAGGTGTTCTCTCGAGCCAGGGCTCAAAACTTAAAATTACATGTTTCATCAGTGCCTACCCCTGAGCCATGACTGACATAAAAACTGTTCCCTTTGGGGTAAGGTGTTCATGCCATTAAGGACAGCCACAGCAGCTGCCAAGTTGTTTAGACATAACTACTATTATTTCTTATGATGTTTTTAGGACAGACGGGCAACACATTTTCCAAGTTTACCAAAAGACTTTGTTCCAAGAGTTAAATCCACTTTATAAGACCTTTAAGTCATTTCCAAGCATAGCAGTTCAAAAACCCTCTCCCAGTCTCTTCTCTCCTCATTCGAAAATGTTTTGATCATCATGAATTCTGGCAACTGTGATATTTAATAACCTGCAGATGAGATTAATGACTAATGAGTCTTAGTTCTAAAAATGCTTCAGGGTCATGCCAGATGAGGAGCAAATGTCATGTAGTGAGTATTCTTTTGCCCAGTCATTAGGAGCAAGAATTGGAACAACCTACCCAGGGAAGTGGTTGAGTCACCATCCCTGGAGGTGTTTAAAAGACATGCAGATGCGGCACCTGGGGACATGGTTTAGGGGCGGACTTGGCAGTGCTGTGTTAGTGGTTGCACTTGATGATCTTAGAAGTCTTTTCTAATATACATGATTCTATGACTCTACGACAATATTGTCGCCCTATTGTCTTCTGTCCTAGAACAGCTTGTCTATGTTGAAACCTTTTTAAAACTATGCCTATTGTACACCTATGTTCATTGAAAGTAAACTCACAAAGCAAAAACACTATTCATAGTATTTCTTCTTCCAAGGACAACTTTTAAATTAAGTCCCTGAAACAGATGTTTCCCAAATGATGCTTGACCTTAGAATGTATCAGGTTATTCAAAATAACTTCAGGACTACCATAGAATTCAAAGTTAAATTGTAAGATTACTTCAAAAATTGTGATGCTATTGTCCAAACCACCCTTTTCATTATTAAAAATGCACCTTTACTTTTCTAGAAATATAAGCAAATGCAATAGTATTATAAGAGAAAGCAAAAGCTGAAAGATCCTTATGCAGATAACAGGTTATTCTCTGAAAAATATGTAAAAAAGAGAAATAAATTTCATAAAAGTGCTACATTTTTGTTTCAAATTGCGCACTGTAAAACATGTTCTTTGAAATAAATTGAATCTCCTCTCACCCTTAGCACTGTTTAATTTTTTTTTCCTTTTAATCTGAATAGTATTTGCTTATCTTATTACTTTACAAAATTACAGCTTTGCTTTAGTCAGTACTACAGCTAAGCATATAAGATCTGTCAAAACACCAAGTGTCACAGCGGTGTTGGATGGTAAAGTGCTGCGACCTTCCCAAAAGCACGTCCAAGGAGGAAGCCGCTCGGTGCAGCCACCACACTTGCACACACACATACACACACACACCGGATAGCTGGTGAAACAATCCGACGGTGAATGAGCAGGAAGGGTCTTCGCATGGGGTTCTACGGGAGAGATTTATTGCAGCCACACCGGAGCAAGGCTCCAGAGAAGGCACCCCTGAACTACGGGGTTCCAGGGTTACATAGCAGAGTGGCGAGAGCAGCAGAGACCAATGATCGGAGGGCAAGGGGCGGTATAAAGGCGGGGCCAGGGTAAGGGAACCAATAGAGAAACTCTGAGGGCGTATAAGCTAACACGGGGTGGGGCGGCCAACGGAGCCAACCAGGGAAGCAGAACTGGTGTACATTAACATAACAGAACAGAGCATTCTGGGGGACGCTTTTTCAGTCACCCTAACCTGGAAAGGGACCTAGGACTTGTCCCACCATGGACTCCCTTCATTCCTTGTCCAGCAGGCCCACTGGCCCCCACAACCAAGGAGTAGGTTATGGAGAAGAAAAGACCCGTTCAACTGAACTTTCAATCACAATAGAATTTTCAAGATTTCTTTAAACAACACTTAAAAAATGCTGCAAAAGATTTTTTGCTCATGTCATACTGACATATAATTTGATCAAATTTGTATATCTTTAAAATGCATGTAACGGTTACTCGTTTTAAAATTACTCTGTGTGTCCTACGTTTCATTACATATCATTCCATATATCACTTTTTCTTAAGTGCTTAAAATAAGCTTCATGTATAATTTTATCAAATGTATCTTCTTTCTCTTACTCTGCAGAAAAAAACAATATCCACAGATTTCTTATTGTATTGGCTTCATACAATGTATTCTGTTCCTACATTACTGAGACATTCTTATTCTCTAATATCAGTGTTGACTTAAACAGCTTTCTTAAAAACTAATCTACTGCTTTAAGTGAAAGGGATACAGTCCCCTACATTCAATGTGCATGTAAGTGAACAGAGTAAACACCACCACTTATGGAGAAACAATTCTGAATTGCTGGAGGGGGGGGAAATACCAATTTTTAACACCACATGCAACTGGGCAAAACTGGCATTTCATATTTGTTCAAAGTGGATACTTTTATACTATTTAATTTACTGTCTATAAATTATTATTGCAAAAGGTAAGTTAGCATTGTTAATCAAATGAAAAATGACTGTTCACGTCACACAGGAATAAGATACCGTTCTAAAAATTTCGAGTGCCTATTTTTTCAAGAATGGAGAAGAAAAAACAGTAATAATAAGATGAGCTTCCCTAGATATTGCGTATTCTACATAATGCTTTTATATGATAACTTTTGCATAGAAGATCTTTTGATGTTATTAAACCTCCCAGATGGTAGGTATTGCTCCCATTCTTTTATAACTGCCGTGACTTGCAGTAGGTATGGAGAGATTTCTGTATCAGTGGCTGCTTAGCTTCTTCTCTGGAGCAAATCAGTCTTCTTCTCAGGTGAAATTATTCCTCACAAATTTCTCTGCCTTGGTTCCCAAGGTATCTTTTAGTAAGATAGTAAGATATGGCCTCATGGATTTGTGCTAATAACGGAAGAAATGCCATTACCATCAAATGCATAAGCATGAATTTCATCATATCCAACTTTACCCACCTAACATGTAGGTACCTGATCTATCATAATCATGTAGATAAATTCACAGAGAGTGAGGCATCTCCAAAGGACAATTCATCTTATGCACTGTGAATACCTACCTAGGGATGAGAATAGTAGCACTGAAGAGGTTCATTTATCTCCATTGAAGGAATCCACAGCACTAGCATAGATTAGGCAGCTAATTTTTAGGTGGCTAATACTGGCTGAGATAATTCAACCCAGGTGATGAAGTAGCATTGTAGGTCACTGTCCAAGTCCTCTGTATTATGCAGTAGCTGTAACTCCTGCTGATATTACTGTATCTAATCAGCAACCAGTCCCATTCTAATGTACCTGAATAGGAAATTAAGAATTAGAAATGTCATCAACTGAAGCCTTTCTTTTTCTTAAGTTTTTTGTTTGTCCTTGCTAAGCAGAAACTGGCATTGTGTTTATATAATTCCCCACCTTCCCATATACTGAGTTGGTTCTAGATTATCCATCTTTCTGTGCTAGAGAGAGGAATTATGCCAAATGTAATACAACATGTCAGAATAGCCTGATAGCTTCCAGATGAAAGACCATATAGTTTCTTAGCTGTACTCTTTGTGAGTCTCTGTTGTATTATTTCACCCAGTTTGCATGCTACAAAACTACAATATAGGGACTGAATTTTGCTTTTCTTCTGGTTGGCAGTCAGGTTTATGGTAGATTACTACATGACAGTCTTTAATATTTGGCAAAATATTGCTATTCTGCACAACAGTAAAGTGATACAGATTGAACTGGAAAGAGCCCAATGACAGTCACTTTTTTGTCCTTTGTTCTACTCTATCAGTCATCTCCTGTCTTAATTGTAGAGGTTTGGGTTTTAAAGAAATTTAATGTTCAAATATTCTATGTTCAAGTGTCTTACATTCTGTGGAGGAGAACCATGACTTTGGACACGTGTCCTTGGAATAGAAATTTATTGCTTCATGGTTTCAACTATAACGCAGTTCTCTGTGATTCAGGGTTTTGCTAATGTTGAGGTGCTTTTCTGTAATTGCTTATTTTACGGGTCACCTTAGGGTCAGGCTTGATAAAACCACAAAGCCAAGGGCCCCAGGGACACTGCCACTACAAAAGGCATGCCAAGGGGAGCACAGCACTGCCCCAGCATTGCTCCCTCCACACCCTTCTGCTTCACACCACCCATGCGCTTTGCACCTCAGCAAATGGCTGCTTCTACTGCTCTGCTTTGGTTTAGGTTTTCACTTGAGGTTAGGCTTGAGAAAACAAAGCCTGGACCTCCAGGGATTTTTCAAATACAAAAGGCATGCAAAAGGGAGCACTTCGTGTCATCCCATTACATTTGATTACAATTACTTCATTTCAGAATTTTCTTTCATTTCTTTAAATTGAATTTCATTTTATTAGACGTCCACCCTGGTCAGTGTGTTTCACTTTGTCTTCGAAATTTCATTGAAATTCTTCCTTTCATGAAAGGAAATGAAATTTTGCCATTTCAGTGAGTAGCAATTCGCCAAGGTTTGGTCCATTTCCCTGCACTTCAAGTCATCCCATGCCATTTTATTGTTTTTACTTCGGTTCAGAATTTTCTCACTTATTTTTAACATTTCATTTCATCCCACTCTTCACCTGTGCATTGATTTAATTTTGTTTCCAGATTTCAGCATTTCATTTCTTCAATTTCTTCTCCTGTCTCTTTGTTTACCTTTTTCCCCTGATATCAGGATTTCAATGTGAATAATTTTGGCAAGTTTCAGTCCTTTTCACTGCACCTCATTTCATCTCAGTCCATTTCGTTGCAGTCATTCCATTTCCAAATTTCCTTTATTTTTTTCAGTTGCATTTTTTTTATCATATCTCCATTCCAGAGCGTTTGTTACAATTTGTTCTCTGATTTCAAGATTTTGATGAGGATTAATTGGACAAGCTTCGGTCCATTTCCCTGCGCTTCATGTCATCCCATTAGCTTTTATTGTTTTCACTTTGGTTCAACATTTTCTCTTTTGTTTTCTTTCATCATTAAATTTCATCACTTTCTTCTCCTGTCTCTTCGTTTGATTTCCTGCCCCGATTTTGAGATCTCAGTGAGTATCATTTTGGCAGGTTTCTGTCCATTTCATTTATAAAAAAGAATACCCCAATAACCAAATATTGCTCCCTCCGCACCTTTCTTCTTGGCACAATCCTTGTGCTGAGCACCTAGTCAAAATGCTGGTTTTACTTCTCAGCTTAGGTTTAGGGTTACATTTAGGGTTAGGGTTGAGAAAACCACAAAGCCCAGTGCTCCAGGCACACTGCAAGTGTAAAAGGCATACTAAAGGGAGCATGGTATTGCCCCAACATTGCTCCCTTTAGAATCCTTCCTCTTCACAGAGACCATATGCTGGGTACCACTGCTTCAGCAAAAGGCTGATTTTACTGCTCCCCTTAGGGTTGAGAATATGCTTTGGGTTAGGCTTGAAAAAACCACAAAGCCTAGAGCTCCAAGGACACTGCAAGTACAAAAGGCAAGCCAAGGGGAACACGGCACTAGCCCAACATTGCTGCCTCCATACCTTGCTCCTTGGCATCAAATATGGGCTACGAACCTCTGCCTCAGAAAAAGGATGATTTTATTGCTCCTCTTAGGCTTCGGATTACACTTAGGGCTAGGGTTGAGGAAACCACAACGCCCACAGCTCCAGGCTGCAACTACAAAAGGCACACCAAGGCCAGCATGGCACTGTCCCAGCATTGCTCTCTCTGCACCTTCCTCTTTGGCATCAAACATGGGCTGGGAACCTCTGCCTCAACGATAGCCTGATTTTACTTCTTTGACTATGGTTAGTGTTCGGCTTAGGGTTAGGGTTATGCTTAGGGTTGAGAAATCCACAAAATCTAGAGCTCCAGGGACACTGAAACTACAAAACGCATCCAAGGGGAGCACAGCACTGCCCCAATATTGCTCCCTCAGAATCTTGCTTCTTGACACCAACCATAGGCTTGCTAACACAGCCTCAGGAAAAGCCTGATTTTACTTCTCCCCTTAGGGTTAGAGTTACACTTAGGGTTAGGCTTAAAAAACCCTAAAGGCTAGAGCTCCAGGGATAGAGCATGGCACTGCCCCAGCATTGCTCCCTCAGCATCTTGCTTCTTGGCACCTGTCTTGGGGATAGTTTATATCCCATTTCCATTTTTTTGGTTTGTTTTTTGTTTCCAGAATGGTCCTTGCCTCCCCTGGTTCTGGGAGTATAAAAATGGGCGAGGGGCTGCCTGGGATGCTGGAAGGGTTGGTGGTCAGGGGCTGCTACCTTCTTTCAGTGGGGGTGAGCAACTCCAAAGCCATGTCAGCACAGCTCTCTTACTGGTTATCCTGTTGTCCTGTGGTTTTTGCCTGTTTCTTTCTTTTCTTTTTACTTCAGGACTCTGACTGGGGCTTGCCGGCTTGTTTCTCTGCTGCTGTGCTGCTTGGGAGCCCAGTGCCAGCGCTTCACCTGGAGCCTGCCGTCCCCTTCCACAGCTGCTGCCGCTGCATGCCTGACCCCGGGACTAGGCATCGCAGGTGAGCTAGCCAAGGGAGCAATCGGCCACCCAGCCCCGCTGTTTTCTGCCACTGCTTCAGGGCTTTTTTGCTGCATTTAAACTCAGCACTCCCTGTCCAGCCAGATACCCGCAGCTCCTGGCACAGCATTGGAGTTTTTGCTACAATTTGTTTGTGACCCCTGGTGTGCTCGCCTCTGCTGTTCCAGCCTGCTGCTGCAAGGTTTCCTCCTGCAGTCCATTCAGTTTTCTGAGTGGCACTGCGACCGGCTGCCGCTGTGAGGTTGTAGAGGAAGCCCCTTTCCTATCTCTCACGCCAGCGGAGCAGCCATTTCCATGTGAGGGAGGTGGCCGAGCTCGTGCCACAGCGCCCCCTGCAGGCACGGGGGAACCATCGCACCCGCCCTGCCCGGCCAGGAGCCACCAGCGCCCCTGCCGGCTGTGAGCGGAACTGCTCCCAAGGGGAAAGGGCCTGAGGCCGAGAGAGGGCTGCGGCTGCGTTCTGGGTCTGTTTGTTGTCGCTGCCGTTGTGGTTGTTTGTTTGTCTTGTCATACATTAGTCAAGAACTGTTGATCCTTTTCCCGTATCTTTGCCTGAAAGTCACATAATTTCACAGTTATAATAATTTGGAGGGAAGGGGGTCACATTTTCCATTCCAAGGGAGGTTCCCGCCTTCCTTGGCAGACACCAGTCTTTCGAACCAAGACAGCACCACCCATATGGTGGGCACCTCAGCCTCAGCAATAGCCTGATTTTACTCTTCCCCTTAGGGTTAGGGTTACACTTAGGTTAGACTTGAAAAAACCACAAAGCCCAGAGCTCCAGGGACACCGCAGCTACAAAAGGCACACCAAGGACATCATGGCACTGCCCCAACATTGCTCCCTCCACACTCTCTCCTTGGCACCACCTACAGGCTGGGCACCTGAGCCTCAGCAAAATCCTGATTTCACTGCTCCGCTTAGGGTTAGGTTTACGCTTGGGAAACTGAGTGGACACAGGAGCAGCACTTGTCATTTTCATAGTTCTGTTTTGGTTTGCCTTTGCCTGTTAAACACAGATGTGAGTGTACAGCTGTCTAAATACAAAAAGAGATCTGAAAATGATGGCTGGCCCAGGCTGAATTCTGCAGAGAGAAATTGTTACACCATTTTCAGTAGTAATTAAGGCTATTGGAATTTTTTACAACTGTTTGTTACTGGAAAATTCTGCTCAGAATATATTATACAGCTGGCCAATGTTTCTTTAGTTGTGGAGTTTTTTTCTTTAAGAGTGCTGATCACAATTACAAAAATGGCAGCAGAAAATGAAGTGTAAAACATTTCAAGATCATATTGATTTCTAGGCAAAACCAAAGGAATGCTTATAGTTTTTTCAGATATCCCAGTAAGGAGAAAAATACAATTAATTTCCTAAGAAAAAAAATAAAATTCAAAAATTATCTGTGCAGAGAAGAAAAAATGGAGCTAAAGAAGAAAAAGCTTTTACTACCAAACATATTGTACAAAAATCATTATTTTTATTCTCTCCACGGACTAACTGTGCACTTCCCCGCAAAACAGACAACTATTTCAAACATAGGAGCAAAATGCAGAAGGATCTTCATACATATTCATAGCAGCTAAGATTTAGCTTCTGATCTCAGGGGAAAAGCTACAAAACCCAGAATCTGGCACCTAAAATTGAAAGTATTTTAACTCTAAACTGCTTAGAAAAGGATTAATGGTGTTCCAGTTGCCACAGACACACAATTTGTGTTGTTATCCTAGTGTTTTAAGAATAATTATTGGTTCTATTCCTACGGTGAAGATGAAATAATTGTAATTTCAAGCGGTTTTTTATATTATATCAGTGTTTCATGGAGCTAGTGATACACTAAGAACTTTAGCAGTGGTGCTGGCACACAGAAGGAAGATTTTCGCCTTTGAGAGTGATAAAATGGTAATGTCATGCGACTTGTGACTGGCTCCACTCAAGATTTTTCACATATATGTTGTATGATTTTAATGGCCTGTGGTAGGCATCTTATTAGTCAGTTATTAATGGTATTCAGGACTACAATAAAGCCTAAGAGCCAATGCAAAAGGGAGTCTACTCTGGCAACCAGTTTACAAAATAGGAAGAGGACACAGACTCTGACTGAGAAGTAAAAAGTTAAACCAACAGAGACTGTAGCACACACACTGAGTGAACAGCAGGATGACGTAGTTTTCCTCTGTGTGTGGTTACTGTGAAAGGATAAATGAAAGTAGATTGGTGAGTTAGGAAAGCTGTGAAAGATTTTATATTCGAGATGTATGAGCATCATCTTCTTATTCTGAGAAATCTTCTGTGAATTTTATATGTGGAAAATACATTATTTAAAGATTGTTGTTTATTATTAAGGGTGTTTATACTCTTGAGTTCCACACTGGATGATGATACAGTTAATGAAAATCCCCAGAAGCTTAGATAAGCCTGAGGAAGAAGAAATAGCCAATCCAGCCCTGTGCATCGTCTCTTATACTTACTTAAGACTCAAGTCAAACAAGCTGTTAAAAGCCTTGAGCTCAGATCCAAGATTCACATATATTAAACAGATTGGAAAAAAAGTCGGGAACTTATCTCTGTAAATGCCAGGAATCTATACAGTTTGAGGATAATTAATACCTACGAGGTGGAATATATAGACTTTTCTCATCCTTACATTTTATCTTCAAAACTTTCATCCTAATAAAAATTATATTATAAAAGTGGATTAATAATGGATTTATAATTATTCTGTCACGTTCTGTGAAATCTGTCAGGTTTGCTTAGCAATTGAAAAGAGAGGGCATAGCCTTTTGCTCTATGATTTTATGAACCATACTACTTACTAGCTTCTGTCATAGCTATTTAAGTAATTGATGTCCTTTACCTGGTGGACTGTAGATCCAAAGTGGTCAGACTTCATCTTTTCTGTATATTTAAAGCAAAAATGAATAGATTTCTGTAACTGCTCGTCCTTGCAGAAGTCTATGAGATATGTATCTAACAGAAAAACAGCAAAGAAATTAGAAGTTTAGGAAAACATTTTATTTCCAAGAATAGATGCCAATAAATAGTTTTTTTAAAAGGAGGATGGGGCGGGGAAACAGTTACTGGTGATATTTAAGTGCAAAAAAGCGTGTGTAAAATATCTGTGTTTCTACAGTTCTGTTTCTCACATTAATACTTTTCTCCAAATTGAAATGCACTGTTTTCAGCCTTCTCTAATCCCCAAGGCTCTTACCCAAACCTACTCATTCATTCCAAGAGCTGGCAAAGAAGGATGAGGAAAAGCCAAGAGACTGAAACCATCAGAAATTGTAACTGGCAGAAAACGGCAGTTAACAAAAATAAAAGTTACACTGAATTTTTGACTTTCTTTTGAAAAGCAAGTAAAATATTTCTGGGCTTACATTTATATAATTATTCATAACTAGAAGATTTGCATTCATTTTTTTTATTTTCAACTCCATTGTAAAATAGCTGGAAATTTTGGCCTTTAGTATGTACAAAGTATGCATTTTCAAAGCACAGTACACACACTGCTAATGACGGAAGAACATATTTTTATCTTTTATTTTGCTTCACCTCTATTCTTATGAATAAAACTCCTGGATATAACATTTCAAAAGCTTTGAGGGATTATATAATGCAAAGTCTTAAAATTATGAGTTTATTTAAATGGAAAACAGAAGCCAAGTTTACCAAATTTCATTAAAATTGTCTCCACCTGTCTCAGCTTTTTCCTCCTTAGTACCCTTTTTTCCTGGCTTGGCATTCAACCGTTGTTTCTCAAAATACTTCTAGCTCTCCTGATCAAAGTTTTCAAACCTCATAACAGTATTAAAACACTGACTAGATTCTAAGGACAGTGTAAGATTTAAGGGGACTTTGGTGAAGCATAATTAGCTTTATGTTAAAATGAACTGTTTGATGGATAAATTGTTTCAGTTTACATCATGCTGAAAGAATATAATGAAAGTCTTTAAGATTAAATTCTGCTATTTTTTTCCTAAATTCTATCAAAACTGGCAGGAGGTAGAATTCTGGCAGTTTTATTTTTTTATTATCTTCCATGGCAGCAAGACATGTGCAAAGGAAATGAAACATATTCAGCCAGAGCAGAACGCACTGCTACAGGATATCATTTCATGAAGACATAATGCCAAATAAAAGCAGCAGATATTAAATAATTTATCAATATTATCACATGATGGTGCAGTTTCAGGGCTCCCTGCCTTGGTTCCATCCTTAACACCTTCCTGCTCCTTTTTGAGGATAGTGATAATAAAGACTGTATTTAGTTTCCAATTTTTAGTTCTAAGAAGGACACCATTCATAAAGCATAAAATGGTAGTGACTCTGTGGCACATGTGCCTTTAATTTCAGTGTATGCTTCCTTGAACTTATGGTTAAAATTGACATATAAATTAATTTATTTGTGGTTAAGTGAATGAAAATTGATATTTTGACAACCATTCTAGGAATAATAAATTTATTATTTTCTCTTAGCCAGTAAGATCTACCATGTGAGAGCATCCCCAACTCAAAATGTGAGCCCATGGTCCTGACATTACTGACAAACTCATTTGTCAGTAATATGCAGGTTGATCAGCTGAATTGTGTAGAGAAACTTACAAAGTGTATGAGTTAGGCACCTATAACAGTGTTCCATTAAAACTGGGCATTTGTTACTGTCCTGTTTTATTTTTCCTTTATTCAGGGTGGATAAAATATAATATAGTTGCCCTCAAGGCATAAATCTGACTCAGCACTTCTTTTTATCAATTTACCTGCCTGTAAATACAAATCTGGTCTTACAGGCTTGGCAGTGGGAAAAAGATATATGAGCGCTGATCAAACCACTTTCCTTTGTCATACTGGGAAGATGGCTTACCTGAAATATCCTACTCCAACTGACCTTCTACTCAGGAATAAACCTTTATTGATTCTCTGTCTGAGTTACTAAAGCAGCTTCAAAACAATTTGAAAAACCTGTAACACTTTTCTCACAAAATTAAGTTGACTTAGCATTTATGAGTTCTTGTGATTTCCACAGATTTTTGCAAAAAACCCCAACAAGACTCTGTGGACATACACCCTTTGTTCTGCTTACTTACCAGTGCGATACAGTGCACTTGAAGATGAAGCTTATGAGATCATTATTTGTATCACACTGACTATAAACTGGCTATAAACTAATGACTAAATCACTGGCTATGAACTCTTCAGCAGGGATAGGTGAGGAAGGAGAGGCAGTGGGGTAGCTCTGTATATTCGTGAAGGTTTCAATTGTCCAGAGCTTGATGATGGTGGCAATAGCGTTGAGTGTTTATGGGTAAAAATGAGGGAGAAGGCCAACAAGGCAGATATCATGGTGAGAGCCTTTTACCATTCCAATGTATGGAAGTTTTGCAATGTTGTTAAAAGTTGTTCTGCTGTAGCAATGTAACTGGTTAAAATATTTATCATTTGTTTACATTAAGGGCTTTTATTGCTAAGAACTTTAATGCACTCATTACTGGAGAGTAGCCACGAAATTTTTTAGAGGAATAATTGTAACTCATTTGAGAATAGTTCACATTCATTACAAACTAAGTGCATAATGCTCATAATCCTGAATAACATAGAAATTAACAGTAGAACCCTGCAAAGCTGTGTAAATTCTGAAGCTATTCATATTCTAAATCCATGCTGAAAGGGAATTTCATTAAGACTGTTGCATCTTATTTCCAGCTGCAGCTAAATCTTTAAATAACTATACTAGAAAAAGAATTTAAAGGCACCCACTTATGTAAGTTATGAACGTGAATGAAGGATGAGTGCTTTACAGTGTACTATCCCCATAAGCCTATCTCCAGGTTTTCTGATGATTCACTGTATCTCCAGGCAACAAAGTAAATGACAGCTTTTGAATGTATTTCCTGTTCTTTCTTCATTTGCATTTATAAACTCTTTTTTTTTTCCTCCCAGAAGACTGGTTAGCCATTTTGGTAGCAGTTTTAAAACACCTCTCTTTCCTCAGTTTAACAAAGAAAGATGTCCACTCAGCCAAACTAGGATCTAAAGAGACTTTTCTGCTTGGATTCTTTCCAGCAGTTTTACTTATCTCCTGTTGCAGTTAAGAAATGCTTAGATTTGCCCATATCTCTAAGGTCTGATTTAGTCACCTGTATATTTCTGTATCTCCTTCCCGGGCACCTTTATATTTGTGTTGCCACCTATCCTTCAGACACATCTCTAGCTCCATTCCATGGAGTATGTGGCTTCCCAGCCTATTACATACATAAAACTATTATATTCACTTTCACTTGTTTTTGTATTGTTTGTGATTAGCTGCCAATTTAGTAATGATCCCATTTAAACAGAACTTACAGAATTTTATGTGCAGTTATGGAATTTTATAAGCCCAAGCCTATAAACAAAGTCAGGAAGATAATGCTTGTGAACTCATTCTTTTTGATTGTCTGCATATGGCATTCTTCAAGCTTCATTTTGCAGGGAACAGTACCAGCACCTCCTGTCTTGTAATTATATTTATAATAAAAAGAGAGACCCTTAAAATCTAATAATCTTAAGGATAAGTTGGTTCTCTCACAGTACATTTATTCAATTTTAATTTAATTTCACTTCATTGTTCTGAAATCCCATTTTATAGGGTCCTTCTCCTAACAACTACTTTTCTGGATGATTCATGAGAATTGCGTGGCTTATCCCAGAATCTCTGCCCCTGGAAGTGTTCAGCATGTCAAGACATCAGATGCTAGTGAGCGTCAAAATGGATACCCAGGAAAATTTAATTCTTTTGAATACTGTTTCATCACTTATGTTCTCTATGTCCTGAAAAGGCACCAGTATCCAATTAATTCTTATTCTTTTAAAATCCAATAATTTGAAAATCAGTTTTTGGAAAGACAAGTGATTGCTTTATGATGCCTGTTATGTGTCTGCTGGCACTGACTTTCACAAATAGGCCTAATTTATGGAAATGTACTGACCTCTGAACCATGCCAAGTAGCATTGTTGACATACCTGAGGGACAAGCTGCCATCCAGAGGGACGTGGACATGCTCAAGAAGTGGATCAGTGGGAAGTTCATGAGGTTCAACGAGGCCGAGGCCAAGCCCAACTCCAACATCCTGCATCTGGGTGGGGGCGATCCTCAGTATCAGTACAGGCTGGGGGATGAGCGAATTGAAACTAGTCCAGCTGAGAAAGACTTGGCAATGTTGGTGGAGGAGAAGCTTGAGATGAGCTGGCAATGTGCACTCACACAACTGAATAATGATTCAAGGGGGAAAAGTCTGATTTTTTTTTTTTCCCAGTTGCATCTTATTGAACATCATCTTGCTAGGCAAAGTGGGAAGAGTTTTCTCTCTGGTTAAGGAAAGTTAAGAACTAATAGGGAGGTCTTACCAAAATGAGGATGTGTCACCTGAATGGAGAAATAAATGAAAAAAAGTGAGAGAAAGAGGAGAAGAGAGAGACTGAGACATATTTCAAATTTAACCACACTGTAATAGATTAATGCATTTGGGTTTTTTAATATATTTATTCTTGTATTTCATAATTACTTTTCATGATACTGCCAATTGTGGATGATATAAATAAATACTCTCATTTGAATTTACTTTATCTGACTGAAATTAATAGGGATTTCAAGTAACTGGATAATATCAAGGCTCTTTTCATCCAATGGCACAGCTAACTAGAGGGCTGGATTACTGGGGAATCTGTCTCACCACATCACATTGTTCAAAAGAGACAAACAGTATGTCAACTGTTAGGCAACTGCCTGCCTGAAAAGATGATAGAGAACTGATATCACAAAATCAAAAGAGAAAACCCCACGTTTCAGGGACTGTGGTAAGCGGAGAAACTCCTTGGGAATGTGGGGATGTCTCCCAAGTCACCTGAACCTAGAGAAGCAGAAGTATAGGGGAGGAAAACGCCAAGCTCTTTTGCTGCAGCTATAGATGGATAACCAGCAGATTCCCTCAGCAGAAGGACACAGTGCTAAAACATCTGAGCAAGGATTTGGAGACCTGGAGAGGTGCCTGGATTCACTTTGCAACAATCCATATCCCTTCAGTGAACATCAGGAGAAGTGAAAAAATTCTGGACCATGAAAGACATCTGGATGTAGGGCACTGCCATATGCTCAGTCATCCAATTCTTCTGAGACAAAGATCTTGGCAGGCACTTTTACACTTCAGAGAAGAGGCATGCCAAGGAACACATTGTTGCTTCTTGGCAGAGGACACACCCGCTTTTATGGATTTGGAGCAGATGAATGAAAAAGGACTGACCTTTAGTGCAGGCTTCTCCTGTAGAGATACCATTGTTTGTGTTGGTTATCACAACCTGTAGAACAGGCTCCCAAAGGCCAGTGAGGACAACCAGGACCAGCTGGAGCTGACATGCACTCTGGTCTTTTTTCTTCCCTAGTGGGAGAAGATTCGTGCTTACAAAGCTGTGTGAAAACCCAGATGAATTGATGGATGTAAAAGCCTCTTTAAGTCACCAACTTGATGGTCTCTTTCACTGGGTGAGCAGGTCAAGAAATCTGACCTGGTGGCCCAGGTCATGAGCTCATTCTCATGCTCAACATTTAGCAGGGCACAGGCACGCTGCTCTACCTGGGCATCTACACCTCTGCAAACAACCCTAACTGGGAAAAAAGGGAGGCAAGGTTGTCAGAGCAGGTATGAACTTGGGCAGGTTTGCTGTGGGTCCTTGACTTCAGGCAAGATGAACTCACTGTGGTCCTGTCAGTCCTGTACATTTTCTGCTATTTCTTCAAGAGTCTCTGCCTTTTTCCCATGACATGGACCTGGATTTTTTCAGGTCAGGGAAACACTGGCTCCCTTACTGACAGCTGCATCCATGTACCACATACTGAGAACAAGCTAGCAAGGCAGGATTTCCTTTCTCAGAGACCATGATGATTCTTTCTTTACAGTCTGTGTTCATCTATGTGCTCACTAATCTCATACTTTAAAATTGGCTCTTCCATTTTAACCAGACATGAAAGACAGGCTCAGTCAGCCTCTCTGGAGCCCTGTGTGTGGATGGGGCTTACAATGGCGATATTCCAGGCCCCTGACTCAGTGACTCCTTGTGATGATAGGTTACACATTTTGGCTAGCAGGTCTGCAATTTCACGTTTGAGTTCCTTCACAGCTCTTGGGGGCTAATCCTGGTGACTTGCTGTCATCTAACTTATTCTATGTAGTCAAATACTTCCCGTATACTTAGCTCAAACTGATACAGCTACCCTAACCAATCTGCTACAAAAAAAAAAAAAAGCAGTGCATGTTGGAAACAGCTTTAACAGTAAAAAAAAAAAAAAAATACAAAAAATAAGTCTCATCTTATCTTCAGATGCCACTTTCACACACTGGGTCATCAGATGGTCCAGCTGTTTCGTGAGCTGGCTTTCAGCTTCTGAGGTATTTAAACACCTTTTTATTATCCATTTGAGTATCTTTCCAAACTCATTTATGTTTTCTGTAAGTTCCTGTGTACATATTGTATGCCATGATTTTGCTGCTCTCCTCATGTGGACAATTCTTCTGGTTTTTAAAGTCAATCATTTCTATACAGTAGCTTCTAAATTTAGCTATACACGGCTTTTACTGGGTCATTATATTTTCTTTTTCTGAGCAGTTTGCCCGGGCTTCCAATAAAGTATTTTCAAACGGCCACAAGGATGCTTGCAGGTTTTTTTGAGTATTAATTTTGGGGGTATTTTTGCTAATAGCCTCATTTGTATGTAATTCCTTTTCCTGAAATTTAATCTCTGTACTCAGGATTTGTTTGGCTTTTTCTTTCCTACTGAAATATTAAGCCTAATTTTATACTGATTGCTGTTACAGAGTGCACTTCAACTAATGCCATTTGAATTAGGCTCTGTACATTACTCAGGACCAAAGCCCAAATGATAGCTTTTCATAAGAGTGCTAAGATTAGTTATTTTAGGAAGAGTGGACATTTACTGTATACAACAGTCTTGTCTCTGCCTCTTGTACTGAGGCAGCAATGATACAGTCTGTATATGTATAGTGAAAATCTCATCCCATTGCAACCTGTTTTAAATTTGCAGTATTACCTGAGCACTATCATCCTCCAGATCAAAAAGCCCAAAGTATGACGCTAGTATTACTTCTTTTATTATTACTATTATTAGAGTATCAGATTTCCACACAGGATTCCATAATGTTTCTCTTTTCCCATGATATTTTTATGCTGTTAAACTTCGTATTTTTCTTCACATAGGTTGCCCTCACCGGTGCACTTAATTCTGTCATCCTTCAAACCTTGTAGCCTGGCAACACTGTATCCTGTTAATTATCCTTTCACCAGGCCTCTGAGATGTCTATTATGTCAGGGTTGCTGTTTGTTACCAAAAAATTATTTTAATGGCTTCTAAAATTGTTGTAGAAGGCAGCTTTTGTTAGTTTTGCCCTTGGTTTAGCTTTCCCAGACTAGTCAGCTGACATTTTAGGGAAACTGACTTGCCTTCTCTATTTCTGTTTATATCCCTTCTGGCCTTTTCAGAGGTATGATGCATATCATTCAGGTTATACTGCCAAATTGAATCAATCCGAATGAGGTGCTTCTCCGTGCTTGTCAACATTTTCCCGTTCCTAGTTTAAATAATCTTGCATGACCTTCTTAATTTTCATAGGCAGTCTGTCTCCACCTTGATCAAAATAGTCTGTCCTTCTGTCTTGGGGTGACTTTATGATGTGTATCCCATATCGCTGCCCTATGCCTGGAAATTAATTCTTGTGCCTTTCTATGCCTCTAAACTGAGCCTGAGAGGGGGAAGGAGAAACTGAGCAAAACTTTTCCAAAGCAGTTTGCAGCTTGTTCAAGGTCACACAGAGATAGCGACTTTTTTTTTTTTCCCAGCTGCCGCAGGGGAGCAAGGAAGCACCTGGCTTGCTGCTCCTGGGTCAGTTTTTGGCCAGTTTCAGCTTCTTTTTCTCCGGAGAGAGACTGAGAGTTGAACTTTGCTTTTCCTTCCCTGGAATTTCGGATTTTCTCCCTTTTCTGCTGGACTGCTTCAACACCAGAATACATTGGGAGGACTTTCCACCGAGCACAGAGGGCCTGGCCCTGGGCCAAGCCCCAGCTCTGAGGAGACCAAAGGAAGGACTCTTAACACTTCCCCAGGTTTTTTCCTTCACAGCAGAATTTTATTATTTAGCATTATTTTCCTTTTCCCGTGTTTTTGTTAAATAAATAGTTTTATCTTCTTCACTTTCCTTTGAGGAAAATTTATTTTTCCCAAACCTGGTGGGGGAGAGGTGGTGACCTGCCTTCTCTCAGAGGGTGTATTTCTAAATTTGGCCAAACCGGCACACCTTCCTTTATGGGTTCCTTCTGTTTCAAGAAGTTTGTCAGTTCCTAATGTACCGAAATACCTGTCATTGCTACAATGTGGTCTTACCCATGTACCACAACTCTGGATCCTTGCCTGCCTGCCATGCCTCATGCCCTGGAGCTGGAAGCATTTTGGAGAAGGCCATCATGAAAATCCTAACTTCACTCTTCTATTAGGCAGTCCAAACAGCCACCCAGTAACATCACCCATATACTTCCCCAAGTCACTGGTACTAACCCAAGTCTCCTGGATTCTCTCGTGCACCCTCACATCAACACCAACTCCGAAGCTTCTCAGTGAGTAAACATCGCCTGTGTACCTCTCCTTCTCTTTTAGCTGTAGTTTTTCAGTGGCTCTCAAAAGAACAGACCCAATCTCCCCAAACCAAGAGCTTCTTGCACAGCATTCAGACTTATAG
Organism: Corvus cornix cornix; assembly: GCF_000738735.6. Classification (NCBI taxonomy): domain Eukaryota; kingdom Metazoa; phylum Chordata; class Aves; order Passeriformes; family Corvidae; genus Corvus; species Corvus cornix. Next base: position 112,522,514 of record NC_046333.1, on the reverse strand, counting down.
AGCCAGACCCACAAGTAGTTAACTTACCTCTTACAGCAGTCTATCATTATTAAGCTATCAGCAAATAAGATATACACAAGAATGTGTGGGGTGGAGAAGGGGGTATCAGGAGTCCTTTCATAAATATAAAATGAACACCAGCAGTCCATGCTAGTGATGTGCTAGAGAGAAATTTCAATTACCGTTGTATCATAGAATAACTGACCCTTTAGATAAATTGGGAAATTTATTATAGACAAGTATAAGTAAGAAAAATATGTGAGCAAGAGAGAAACTCAAAAAAGATTGAATTTCAATACGTCTACATCATTAGATACAGGTGTTTATACTAAAAATTACTTGGTTCCAAGCAGATTGAGTTTATGCAAAATACAAAATATCAGTTCTCAATTCTCTGAATCCTTATTGTGTTAAAAGGACACAATAAGTGGACGGCTATGGGCAGTGATATCTGTTTTATCCATGTGCCAAATGTTATCTTGGCATTCTTTTTTTAGCATATAATTTACTAATGTAATAAACCTACAAAATCAATGAAAGCATTTCATTTACAGTTCTTAGGTACCATACCTAATACACTTTACCCACTGCACAACACAAGAATGACAGTTTAATTAATAAAAGAACTTTAATTGCTAATATAAAGATAGTAGAATTTCATGGGAGAGTTACACAGTACATAAAAAATTATTTACACCTACTCTGATTTGAATTAGATCCAAAATTAAAAACTAAAAGTCCATTCAATTTTTAATTCATAGCAACTTTCAAATACAATTTTATTTTATTTTATTTTATTTTATTTTTATCATTCTAATACACAATATTTAGCTTTTAACCATTTTAACTATGACTTAAATATTTAAAAGAAGTCAAATAAAGAGAAAGCGTTTTGTATATCTGAATTCAGATAACTTTGAAAAACATTTTCAACCCTTTTGAGACATAATTTTATTTAAGTCATCTTTTATCAAAACAGATATTCAAGCAGTAATTTAATTTAGAACTTTTTGTACATATATAGACAGGAGACTGGTTGTTTGATTTAATAGTTATATTGCTGGCGTGCCGAATTTATTTATTTTATTTAAAATTTTTGTTTTATTTTATCTCATGTAGACAAGGCACACTTTTTGAATGGTAAAATGAAGCCAATAAAGCCCAAATTCTCTTACCAACTCAGTATTCAATGTATACAATGTATACAAAGTTGAAGAATTATTCTCTGATGAACAGTGTTTCAAAAATAGAAACTCCCAAATTTCTTACTCAAGGTTTGGTTGTGGATACATTATAATTTTTTTGTTGAACCAATTACTGGTCCAGCACACTGGACCCTTTGTAATATTATGATGAAAGATGTTTGCACACACACAAAAAAATCCTTACTGCATTTTATTTTACAGGAGAAAGCTGTAAGTCTAAAGGGTGATCCTAATTACCATGCAGACCTATGGTGAAAATGAACTGCTGACTTCACCAGCCCAAAGTATAGGGATATAAAGGTGAAACAGCCCCTCAAGAAGGGACTTTGTTGATTGTGGGTACAGGGGAGAAATGAGAGGAGCAAGTCCAAAAGAAGCTGGTTTAGGACAGAGAAGGCTGAGAAAAGAAGGAGTTAATAACAACTAGAACTATGGTGAGGAGAAAGGCACAGTAAGAATCCCAGTCTACTACCAGCTACTAGAGCACCCTGCTTTCATGGATACCCATAATAAACAGAAGTCTGGATGACTTTTCACCATCCTGACATCCATTTCTCTCTCTTCTCACTGTTGTTTAATTAGGTGATATAAAACCTATCTGATAGTTGTGTTTTGCAATAAACTTCAAGTACTTAAGCAATCTAGTGCAAAAGTAGCCATCTGTGATAAAGGCTACACAGTTTACTCTACTTGTGCAATGCTAGAACTTCTTGTTAAAAGGCTCTTCAGCACTGGTCACAAAATAAAGTTGGATTAATATGTTTGTTTTAGTATGTTAGAATTCATGCTCACGCCACACAGAATAAGAACATCAAAGATTCACAGCAGGTTTTGTCTTTTCGAAAGACAAAATGTTTTCAGGTGATAAAGTCAATGGTAAAGACTCTGAATGGGATTTTCCTAACATTAGAACCAACAGGTGAGAGAGAGGATACCAAAAAGCGTCTTTTCCTTCTGTGAGTAGTATCATGGTAGTTCACTCCCTCTTAAACTGCCTCCAAAGAGTTTGTTGCATTCCTGGCAATGGTGTGCAATGTTCCATCACAGGGAACCCATCCAGCTTAAATATTGCCCATGACTGCCCTGCAGTGTCTATTTATTTTATGGTATTGTGTGATTTACAGTATAAAATGCTTTTAAAAAAAATCTAAAGCTGTTGTACTGCATTTCTCAAACTCCGAAAAAGTTTTGTTAGTCAGATTGATCTCTGCTGCCTTAAGAAGTCAGCCCAAGCATTAAGGAAAACTGCTTTGTAAGCAAACATCACTTGCAAAAGTTTAGTGTTCAAATTGTCTGCTCAAATTCTGTTCAAAATAAGATACGAAGGAGTGATGTGACTGTTTTGTTGGGTTCAGTTACAGCTTCATATTTCAAAGCAGAATTTTATGTTCACATTGCCCTAACCAAAAGTATATTGAGAAAGAAGCAACTGGTTGTTACTTGGAGAAAAGTTCAGTTTTGTAGGAATTCTGTTTTCACACTGTTTAGTCTGTAGGTCACTTCTTGCTCTTTGACTTCTGTGTTGTTTGGGGGTTTTCTTCTGTCTTAGCTTTTTGCATGAATTTTGATATGGAGTAAGAGTCTCTGCATTAAGGGTGGGAAGAAGGGGTTGTAGAACCTTTATTTTGTGCCTCCAGCGTTCTGAACAAATACAAGCATGGAGTTTACATCTGAAGTTGTATAAGTCACATTTGCAACAGATTCATGAGAAAGGATTCAACAGAAAACTTTTATGCGTGTTAATACTCTTCTGGCTAGCTAGAAAGTCTGATTATATCTGTGCCCTATAGCACGCCGATGCACATACAAGATGATCAGTCTACCTGGCTACAGGCATCCCTTTCTATACAGTATAAAAGCCAACCCCAAAGTTTGTATATAAGAGTGTTATGAAAACAGTTAAGCCACTCAGGTGTGCAGGACTCAGCTCTGTGATACAGTTTTTTTATTTATTTATAAAGCATTAGCTGTGCATAAATATACCTTTTACTATGCCTCTGCAAGAGGTGTTTTTGTTTATAATAAAAAAGGAAAAACTGAATAAAAGAATAATCACTCTTTAGGGATGTATATCATAATGGATGGTTTGATGGTATTGGTTTTTCGTCCTAACTTATGCACCTCACTCTCCATCAAACTGTGCATATCTTGTGGAGCTAAAGGCTTGGGCCCCCTGTTCTCCCCCTCCTTTCATCATTTTATAAATAATAGTTGAATTTGAGATATCTAAAAAGTAGGCATCCAGTCTAAACCTTTAATCTGATTTCCTCAGACTGACCAGAGGAACTGCCTCTGAAAGAGTATACATATTTCATTTGACTGAATAAGTAACTAAGGCAACTAAGTAGGCTCAGTCTAGATATGTATAGTTTATACAGCTAAATTGGAGAGAGGTTGAGTCCAGAGACTTGTTACATAATTTGTAATGTGCGGAGATAGACGCACAGCTTTTTACCGGCTAGGCTCGTAGTTCAATGTCTTAGAAAGCCTTGGGCAGCCTAGAGAGGTAGCACGGGCAATCCAGCATTTCAGTAGCTCTGAAAGTGGCAAATATTAGCTGCAAAACTGATACCACCAGCAGAAGCAAAGAGGGAGAAATACAGCTTTCAGCTTGCCTAATTCCTGCAATTAGAAGCTTTCAAGCAGAAACAGATGACAAGATGTTCGCAGAAAGGGTGCAAGCCAAAGAGGGCAGGCCCCGTCTTGTGTCCTTCTTTTACTCAGAGAAGGGGAAAGGGGAGGACTGGGGGCGGACCCGGGGTGACCGGCCAATCAGACACTGCTAAAAAGTTTGAGTTACATTTGGTTTTGCCCGCACTTGGAACAAAGGGGTTCAGAGCACATGGCAGAGGCAAGTGTCTTGGGGAGGAGGAAGGGAAGCTCAGAACAGGCAGCAACAGTAATGCAGTTTTCTTTAGCTGAACAACTGTCATTCCACAGTAGAAAAAACAAAAAATGCAGCTGGGTGTGTTGTGAGAAACAACTGATTCAAATTGTTTCAACTTGGGTGTCTCAAAACACTTAAACCCTTCTCACTTCCAGCACTCCATGAGGGCCACTGCCATTAGCATCCTAATCCTTTTCAGAAGGCTTGGTTTATTCTGAAGAAACATTTATTCCTATTGCATCTGACCTAATCAATTCTTCTGTTTTCAAAAACGTTCTGATTTAGGTACGAGAATTTCCAGGCCCAGCAGATAATTCAAAGAAGACCATGGAAATTTGGAAAAGAGAAGGCTAAAGAGAAAAAATTACAAAGTTGCATGAACTCTGGTAATTTTTATGTGAAGAACAGGAAAAAAGTAGTAAGCAAAAGTGCATGTCCTTCCGACAACCTTGAATGTGTGGACTTAAATTGCCATGGACATGTAAGAGACTTGCTCTGAAGTTTAATACTTGCAGGTTCAAAGTTCTTCAGAACATCAATTCCCATCTCATTGAACAATCCTGGAGAAGCCAAGTCTTAAAATTTGCTTCAAAAATTTGAAATAGAAAATCACAGAAAAACTTCGTTTCTTCACCACCATCAATATCAAAGGATTTTCTGCCTTGCTGTTTATTTGTCAGCACCTGGTACCACAGAATACATGAATCAGAGGGACATGGTGCCCTCAGATTGCCTGTCCATGAATCTGAGGAAATCATCTCCCTGTTTACTTTTTTCAGAGCTTCTGATTTTTTTGACCCTCTCAAATGGTTCCTAGAGGATGAGGTCATTATGAGAGTTTCCTTTCACTGAGAAGTTGATTGAGTTACAACCAAGCAACAGTAGCCATTAAAATGATGTGTATGGTAGAATATTCAAAAAGTCCTTTACACCCAAATAGAAAGTTTTCCCCAGAGATACAAAGCAGCTAAACACAAAAATAAATTCAACAATGTAGGGCACACTCATGCAAAGCCATCTCTGACCTGCCACACACATTGCTTGCCTTATTACACCAAAGAAATCTCAAAAGTACAGTTCTTTACACTAAGGTCACAGAAATTGTCATCAGAATGGGTCAGGAGTGTTAACTTAAATTTTGAATGGTATTTAAATGACCACAAGGTCAAACAATTGGGAAATCAAACATCTCCTGTTATGCAGCTGACCTTCTGCAGTATAGCAGCATCACAGATATTACAGAAACATGGACCATGTTTCTCTGGTCAGCTTAAATAGAAATTGTCACATTTCAGGTTCTCGGACGTGATTAAGTTAATAGTCTTGCTGTGATTTTTTTTTTTTTTTTTACAACAAAAGAAGGATCATCAAAACAATAGACTCATGGCTACAGCAGATATCTCGGGAGGACAAATCTCATTTGGTTTATGTCTGCAGAAAATTTTGAACATTTGAAAAAGGCATCTGTAAGGCCTTCATGCCCACTTTATTGGCAAAGAGTGTGGAATCCAATATAACACCCAGGTCAGGCTCAGAATGCAGCTTAAGTTTCACTGATAAGCTTGTAGCAGCAAACTATATGCCTGAGGATGTTTCTTTTCCTTTTTTTTCCCCCTTTTCTTACAGCTTTATGACTCATCATCTTGCTTGATCCATTCCCTTTCTGAAAAGGTTTGCAGCTGCAGGGCAGTGACTACAACTGACCTTGGCTTACCCTGTCTTTGCACCACTGTGTTCCTGCTGCTATCATTACTTATATTTCACTTCATAGTACAATTCAGAACTGCATTATATATATATATATATATCTATATTCACAAAAAATAAAAAAATGACATCAATGTATCAGAGATAATTTAAAATAAAAAAAAGAATTACACAACCTTTTATCAGCCAGTCCATTCACATAACAGATCACATGGCAAATGATTTAACAGTTGCTCTATTCAGAGATTTGACATCTCTAGTTGCACATCACATACTGTCAGGCAATAGATGTCTAACCCAAATGTTGTATGTTTCTCTTTGAAGTACTTCACTGTTGTGTTTTTTTAACTGCTACCAAGCCTTTACCATTGATAGTTTTAATGAATCATTTACACAGAAATACCTTGTTTGCCCATTCTCCGTTTAAAGGGTATTAGCACATTTTTTATAAAATATGTGCCTGTTGTTTGTTTACAAATACAATTCTCTTTTCACTTTTCCAACCTTCATTATGTAGCTCTGTGTGTCAAATCAAGAGGACAAAAAAGCCACTGCTATTACATGAAAACATGCATCTCCCTGAAGCACTTTTCAATTCAAAAGGAAGCTTTATGCTTAATAAGATATTAAGATTCACTGGCAACCACACAATGATATAAAAGCAAAATGTCACAGGCTTGATAGTAATTAATACAAAGGTCCTTTGTGTATGTAAGTAGCCCCCAAAGAACCTAGCTCTGCATCCATTAGTAACGGTAAACATGCTATAACCTTACATTTACTGCCTGCAAGATTCAGCTGTGAAAGCATGCCTTGGCTAAAGACTTAACTTACAACCAGGTGCATAAAAGAACTTCTGACCTGAAGTCAGAGACCTTCAAGTCTGTATTAGCTAAGCCAACAGGAGACATGAGTTATTATAGTCCAGCCTTCAGTTTAACATCCTTTTTACAATGGGGATGGCACCTAGTTAATTTCTAGTTTGATAATCCCTTGGGATTATCTTTCTATACTCATCTGCATATTCCTTTTTGGTGCCCTGGATGCCACGAAGTACCAAATACATTATTTTAAGGACAAGCTAAAGAGTGAGAAATCACTGGATTTCTGGTGCGCTCAGAGCACTGACGTGAATGCTGAAGTCACACAGATTTGAATGTGACAAGTGGTAAAGATGATTTCAGCCTACTTCAGGTACCTCCCTTTGTGACTAAAGGATTTTCCATTGCTCATTCACAGTCAGGAGTCATATTAAGTGCTGTAACACATGCTTGATATTTCATCCTTTTTTTTTTAATCAATTATGTTGTCACTAGGAATGTATAAAAATATTAATGATATTCTTAGATACTGTTTTGAGATGAAAAGTCTCCTGAGTACCTTGGTATGGCCCAAGAAGAAAATAAGCACAACAGTTAAAGAGTCCTGTGAATCATAACACGATGGCAAGTTAATGATCATACAAATATTTTAAAAATATTTTTTAGAAAAATTTAAAAAATTCCAATCCACTCTTCAACAAATCTAATCTTCTCCAAGTTTGTCAGGAGTGAAGCCAAAAAAAAAAGGAAGAAAAAATAAGTTTCCACTGTTCAGTTGGGAATTTGACTTCCCAAGAAGTAGATGTGATTAATAACATAGTGTTTTTAATCTGTTCGGGCAGATTGGCAACCTGTTATTCATGCCCATTTATACTGGCTAGAATTATGGTACTACTTCAGGCTTAGATTCTGTATGCAGGATTCTGTGAAGATCACACCTGCTGGTCTTCACCTTTTACAATTTTGTCCAGATAATCCCTAACTTTCTGGACAAACATATCTCAAAAAAGCTATGTGGTTACATGGATGCCTGATCAATTCCGTCTGCCTTCACCACAACAAGATGTAAGAATGAAGGGAAAAAGTTTGTCATGAATGATCTCCCTTTTACTAAGGAAGCATTTTTTTTGTCTTCCACCAGTTATAAGTCTCCCCATTTCATGATGTAGCTTTAGATGTTCTCACTGCATCCAAATAGTGAGGGCACTAAGAAATTTCCAGCACTAGGAGTATTGCAAATCAGGTATGAGATCTGTTGTACTTATTCACTGCTTAATTCATATTGACAATTGAGTTTTGTAGATTTTTTTTGTTTTACTTCCTACAGCAGTTTAATACAACATTTAAATGAATAACGAGAAAATTTGAATATATTGGTTATGCAAAAATAATTCTAGGAACAGATATGAAATTTCTTTCCCCTATTTGTCAAAGTGTTTCCAGTTACTCCTGATTAATTTCAGAGGAAAGCTACTAGAAGTTCATAACTGACATAAGATCATTACTTGTATAAAGACAGATATTTAAAAGGTTCTAGATATAACGTTGCTAAGTTTCTGCTGAAAAATCTTTCAAGATTGAAATGTGATCACATTCGGACTGCAAAGTAGCACTGCTCTCTGCTGGTTGTTATAAAATTAAATTGCTATTTGGCAGTTGCATAAAAGCTCCTCTATGTATTTACTTGATTCATCTTTAAGTTATGCTTTTATTTGAATTAGGAGAGAAAAACAGATGCTTATTCAGCTATAGAGCTGAAATGTATCTGCCTATCTCTCTGATAAATGAGCACTTCTTGGATAAGGTAATCTCAGCAAAGCATCACATTTGCAGAATTTTACATGTGAAAATCCCTCAGCCTCTGACATAACCTGGATCTGTGTTCTCATCTCTAATAAGTTGTCCAATTCTTTCTTCAACATGGCTTCCACATTTTTTTAAATTCTCTGCTCATAACAAGCTGCTTTTAATTAGGGAAACAGAGATGGCATGAGTCCAGCTGAACACTGCATTGACATACAGTTCTAATCAGCATCTTCTCCAAACAAAGAGATTTCCTGAGACCTCTGTTAGCGCATCTTAGGAAAGGAAAATCAAGAGTCTTTATTCCCTTCGCTGTGAGTAGTATACACCAGGTCCCAACTTTTCCAATTACAGATCTTCCTGACAAATGGTGAGACTTTTTCCATGTTTGTGCAGTAATAGATGACAGTCCTTGTCAGTCATCTGCCTCCTCTTTCCTTGCCTCATCCAGAGGGCATTGAGAAGGCCCTGAGGTCAACAAGAAATTCATGAATATCAGTTCTGGGCATTAGAGTGTCATGATTTAGGCTCCTGAGACCTGTAATTTTAGGAAGGAACAGCTTTGAGAGGTGAACTTTTCTTGTTTTTCAGACTTGTTTTTAGGCTCTACAACCACAAAGACCAGTAATGCAATTGTGCATTGATTTACGTCTCTGTCATTGATTTTTTCTTTCTGGAAATGTATCAGAACTTATTTTATTACAATATGAGCAATATTATGAATCATCAGAGTTGGTCAAGCTTACACAATTTCCCACTCCAAGTTTAGAGGATGTTGAAACTTGACAAGGATGGTACCACGTGAAAAGAGCAGGAAAACTGTAGCCTAGTAAGTGACAGTGAGAGAAACCTAAACCCCATTTGTTACTAGCTCTAAGTGCAGTCTGTGAGGGGATTCCCCTTTCATTGTGGGATGCACTGATGTTGTGTTAACTTGACAGGTACAAATTTTGTGAAGAACACCTAAATTCACCTTGAGGTGAGGGGGAAAATGCAATGCTGTTATACTAACACAGCACTATTTGCCACAGAACTAAAATGAAAATCTTTACTTATCCTCTCTAAGAAATGAAAAATACTATTTTAATCTCTGACAAAAAAGAAAAATAATCAGAAAACTAACAGCCCTTTCCTCCTAAAGCAATTTTATGTCTAAACCAAAAGGCATAACCAAGCTAAAGTCTAAACAAAACTGAGAAATATTAATTGGTTTGCACTAAATTATGTACAGAGGGTGAGATTTTCAAAGGCAGAAAGGACAGTCAGATGCTTAATTCCATTTGTGCCTTTATAAATAATTACTACCAACAATGAAAATAAAGCTGTGATAAATTATGAACATAATCCGAAGTCTTTCTGTCCTTTTAAGCATGTAGAAATTGTCATCTTCCATACAGAAGAGTTTCTGACAGCGCAAAACAAACAAGTAAGCAAAGTACCCAACAATCCCTCTTCCCCAGAGTCCTTTGGAAAGACAAGCAGTGACTTTTTAAAAACCCTTTCTTAAATCTTGTTTTTCCCAAAATTGAAGACAGAGCAACTGACAATGTCTTTGAAACTGGTATATTGTGACTCAAGCTACTCCTTATACCAAACCTCATAGTTCACTGACCTTGCCAGTTTATCACTCAGATTTTTTGTTTGACATTGCCTTCTGGTCGTTGGCTAAATTTTGGTAGTAAGCTCTTTAGGATAGCAACTAATCTTAGTCCATGTGTACACAAACTCTAGAATGGCTTATTCCATTCTTAGATTTTGGTTGCTATGTGGCATTAAAGACTGTTTTCTTGGTTTGAGACAAACTGGAGGAAAACGTCCAAAATGAATGCCCCTCTGTTAGAAGGCAGATTTCAGCAGCCCCTCCCCCACCAGGTTTGGAAAGATATTCCTTGGAGAAAAGTGAAAAAAAATCTATCTAATTAACAAGCAAAGTGCACGCAGGCACAGAAAAACAAAAGAATGAATAATGTTAAAAAATAAAACCTCTTGCTGTGGAGAAGAAACCTGGGCAGATTTCAGAGTCCTTTCTGTGGGTGTGGCTCTGCCCTCTCCGGAGCTGGGGTTTGGCATGGGCCCCTCTGGGCCACGGTATAGGGCCTCCTGGTGATGTTCTGGTGTTGCTGAACAGTCCAGAAGAGAAGAAGAAGAAGCCAAAGTCCCAGGGAAGAAAAAACTTTCTTGCCTCAGCTAGCAAGCCAGCTAAAAAAGCAAAGAAGTTTAACGCTCCATCTCTTTCCTGAGAAACAGGGCCGAAAGCTGGCCAAAAGCAGGAAGGTGCTTTTCTCGGCTCTGTAGCAGCAGGAACACAGGGGTGTGCATGTGTCCTTGAACACAAAACCACTCAGCTCTTTTTTTTTTTTCCCTTTCTCTCAAACCCAGCTTAAAGACATGGAAAGGCACAGGATTCATGTCTGGCATAGAGCAGGCGATAGGGGATACAGCGTCATAAAGTCACCCCAAGACAACTGTTCAAACAATTTAAAGCTTTTAACTAGTCTCTAAAAAACTACGAAATTGTTTGGATCTGTATGCAATGTATTGGATTATATGCAATGCAGATTTCTTTCCTTTCTTTTAGTTTTTAATTAATGTGCAATCTTGAGAATAGCCCAATTAAAGGAACGTTTTCATATATCAAAGAGAAAAAAAGCTTTGGCGTGCCAAATTCTTATTCCATTTCTCAGGAAACTAGCTTCTTTTCTTCAGTGAATTTGGAACAATGGAGGTCTGAATTCTTCATATGTTTTAAATAAAATGTAGGCAAGAGCTGGTAACACAAGCCAAAGGTAAGCAGGTCTAGTTTTCATTAAAGGTTTACACATTTTCTTCCTCTTCATTTTCTCACCCACCTGTTTTTCTTTTTTCTTTTCCCTCCAGATCAATTCAACTGTTAACATGCCTCAGAGGAAAAAGTCTTGCACAAAAATATGCTTCACCTTAGGAGATCAAAGCTGTTGTACAGCATGTTTTTTTTAAAACCCTTTTAATCTTAGGGGCATCAAGCTCATTAGACACAACAACAAATACAAGAAAAGAGAGAAATTTAAGCTAGGATCAGTAAATTTAAAAGAAGCTTTGATATCTAGTAGAAATGAGTAATAGAAAAAATATCAGTGCTGTAAAATGGGACCTGGAGAACTGATTATGTAAGAAGGATGGAAATCCAATTTTTTAGTGTCTCACTTCATCAGTACAAAATAATTACAGGGCAGATTCTATCTGTTAGAGGGGAAACAGTGGGGAAACCTGTAGTGTAGGGAACAAACCAACTGGGCAGGGGTATAACCCTAATAAAGCCATTTTAATGAACTATTTATGGAAATGGAAAAAACATTCATTCAAGATTTGTCCAATTGCTACAATTATTAAAAAAACCAACATATTAAAAATAGCATGCCATTAACTTGCAAAATAGCATATCATAAATGTCATGCTGGTCTCAAAAAGAATGTGTGAAGCATATAAACAAATGCATAATCATCTTACTTCCCTTTCCAGTTAAATTTGGTTTGCTTAAAAGTTTCAGTATTTAGAAGTTAATCCACTGATTCAATCTTCCCTGCATGAGAAGAATGGCTAATTTACTTTTCCATTTCCATTAAACTGTTGTCATGAGAATAAATCTGTCCCATATTTTCAGTTTGTCTCATTCTCTCTCAAAAGATTGAGACTTTTGAATTTTAAAGCTCTGGAATAGCTCTAATAGACAAGAGTTTGCTGTACACTTCAACCTTCTAAATAATCTCTATTTTTGCTACTTGTCCCTTCTGATCTTTGTCACCAGCTGTGGGAGCTAGGCAACTGACATTCAACTCTACAACTCTATTTCATCGGAAAAGGCAGTGAGGACAGTCAGCTCATTCCTATCCAGGGAAGGCTGCAGATGGAATGGACATTGTTGCCTGCGACTCATCCCAGCCAGTCCCAGGCACTGTTACCATTCAGAACAGCAGTGATTTAGCTGCCTTGATGGATGGATAGATACAGTACTTAGTAGTTGGACTTCATGTTTTTGCTCCTTTGTCTGTTATGAAGAGGATTTCTTGTAAAACTATTGAGTGAAATATTGTTTCTGAATCCATGCAAAACTCAAGGGGCTGAGTTTTCACTCACAACACAATTTCTTGATTTATGATTCATCTCAGTATACTGTGGTAAGCTGTATTTCTGTTTAGTAGAGAAACAACTGTTGTTAGTTTTTCAGCTGCAATTACTGCTATGTGAAGCATATTTTCCTCCTTCTAACATGAATTTTTAAAAACTACTCCTGGAGCCTGTAGACCTTCGCCATCTATTTCACAAGGTGTAAAAGGTGGCTGTTCCTTTGCATATCAAGGAGAATGTTTTACTCTACTGCCAACAGTGTCATTTCCAGTTCATTTTTGGATGCCTTCAAAGATGTTACTTTTAGCCTGCAAAGTACTGAACATTTTAGAACTTTAATACTGTTTCCCTTACAGGCAAATTTCGCAGTTAAAATTATCTGATCTGTTGATGCAAAGTGAAGACATTTCATTTCACACTCTTGCCCTCCTTGCTCAAACACACCATGTACACAGGAAATCTTGAACAGGAGACATCAGCCAGCTAAGTTTTCTCCATTAAAGGAATGCAATCTATGCTTAATTTTCCTACTCTGATCATTAGAGTGTGGACACATTGAATATCAGAACAAATCATAAAATCTGACATTTTTCTGTGCTCAGGTAAGGGTAAAAAGGAATAGTGGATGAGAAAGTGGAGTTAAACTGTTGCTACAATACCACCACCAAAACAGTCTTGTTTCACCCAAAGAGGAAGAGAAGTTTATTAGGCAGAAATATAATATGAGTCCAAGTGCTGAAATCCTAAATACAGTTATTATAACTAACTGATATCATTCTGAAAAAGACCAATTTTTGTTTGCATTATGAAAGTGTACTATATATCTTAATAGAATTTTAAGATCAGATCTGACACTTCTGGTTATATAATCTGACCTAATACACAATGTAAACCAGAGAAATTTGTTTATTTGGACTAAATACTTCATTTTGAATCATTTAGTATTATAAATAAGTGTTAATGTCTGAGCAGCTCAAGTTTGTGTTTTTCTGGTCTTAGAACTGAATTTAGAATTGCTGAATTTGCATTTAATGTATTCTATGGCTATACACCCTACAGCAATCACTGATGAAAAGCCACTGCAAAGTAGCAATTCAGATACTGAACCTCCAGTTGCAAAAAAATAACCCCGAATAAAAATACTTTAATAGTAATTTTGCTAGGATAATGACTGCCTAAAGTTAGAGTATAACTTTAAAAAAAAGGTTGTCACTGAATTTTTGTTCCCCATAGGGGACTAATAACTAGAAAACAACTCAAAAATTGTCATTCAAAGGGAATTGTCCATCAGCCAAACAAAAAGAGAAGTTTCTGAAATCTAATCTTTCTACATACTTATTTATCCTACCTTTGATTTAAAGACAGAAAATCCTTACTGAAAACAAACATCAAAATGACACCACTTTTTAGATGGCTTTGGGGTGACATTATATGCAAAGATAGCAATCCATCACTACAACTTTGATCTGATTCAGCCCAAGCTTTGGAAGCTTGCATCTTAGATATGCATTAGCCTTGAAACGAATGTGCAAGTTATTTTTGTATAGTAAATGTCCTTCTGTTGCTATGGAAACCAGATGTTTGATAATTAAACTTGTGCTGTAAATAGTTGTGTGCTGTCATGTGAAAGAGTACTCTTCACAAGTTGCTGTACAGCCAAATAGTTGAGCTTCTTATCTATTGAAAAATTGGAAGTAAATGGGGTGAAATAGCTGCCTCTGAAATTGATTTCAAAAAGCAACCACTTTGCTAGAGCATCTTAAATAACATTGGAAAATCTTTGCTGAATTTTGTGGCTATTCTGCAGTTCAGAACCTGTCATTGCATTCCTTTTTTCAATTCTATTTGCCTATTATCTTCTACTCACAGATAAATGAACACGACCAACAAAAAAGGAGATGTAAACATTTTCTGCAGCAAAGAAGACACTCATTAGGTTCAGCCAAAGCAATCAGGAACCTGCCCAATCAAGAGCTCAAAAATATTTTTAACTTTTTATTATATTAATAATACAGGTTATGTGAAGAAAAAACTGTGTATTCAACCTAGTGAATTTTCCTTACCTCATCCAGTGAGTTTTCTTTCATGTATTTGAGGTCATGCAATTTCAGAGGGCTCAGAAGTCAGTAGCTAAATAGAGTAGAGGTAGCTGAGAGAGTAGCAAGAGTGGATTTTGATATGAAATATGGAAGACTGCAGAGAAATTCCATTGTGCTGAATGAGCAGAACTGGTCAGTCTCTGTGGAGGGAGGACAAGCAGTATGCTCCTTCTGGGGGTCATGTGAGATAAGGCCCAGACAGGAAGAAGAAGAGGAACAGGCAGGGTATATCTGACTATGCATTTTCATGTCTAAAAAACCACAACTAACATAATGGTGTAAGGACTGGAAATTTGTGCTCCTAGTATTACTAAGGAAAAAAGTTCCACACTGAGAAACAAGGAGACCATCTGTAAGGAACAAGACTAATGTAGATCTAAACCTCAACACAGAATCAGAATCAGAGAATGGTTTGGGTTGAAAGGTGTGGGAACCCAGAGTGCAGAGAGTATTTCTCTGCCTGTTTTGAAGGGTTCTACCCTCCCGGGCAGCACTGTTTTTGACCTTCGTCCTTGGAGAAAACTGCCTACCCTCTGGGAAGTATTAGAATCTACACTGGTGTGAACTAGGTGATAGAATATTATGTAAGATTATCACAGCGTGAAAAATTTAGAGGATTTGGGTTTGTTAATATAGTAAATAGATAAAAGCGAAAAACTGGAGGATTGTTGTTGTTCTCCAGACCTTCTTCTTCTTCTTCTTCTTCTTCTTCTTCTTCTTCTTCTTCTTCTTCTACTACTCCATATTCTCAGTAGAAGTAGTTTGGGATGATTGGATAAAGAATTCAGCAGTTCTTGTCTACGTGACCAGCCAATTTACAAGACATTGGAAGAAAAGTGAAAATATCTTTCATTTTAAGTTTTCATTGGGTGATTTACCTTTAATAGACTGTGTAAATCCTGATATTTTGGCATTCTCCTGGATTCTCTGCTCTGTGCTATGTCTGGGTCGCATTAAGTGGCCCTATTTCACCGATAAGACTTAATAAACAACTATCTGAAAGCAGCGAAGGCTGAGGGTCCTGTTCGTCTCTCGGACTCCTGGCAAAGACTCTAAAAACTCTCCCCCATCAGCGGAGGCATAATTATGGCATGGACAGTGTCAAAAGGGACCTTAAAGGTCATCTAGTTCCAACCCCCCTGTCATGGGCTGGGACACGTTTCATTAGACCAGGTTGCTCAAAGTCTCATCCAACCTCGCCTTGAGCACTTGCAGGGATGGGGCTTTCACAGCTTTTCTAGGCAACCTGTTGTAGTGCCTCACCACCCACCATAAATATGACTTGTATCTATGAATTACTCAAGCAATGTAGTAAGATATTAAAATAACCTTTGATAATATTGCTTTTGCATTGAAAACAAGCAAGAGCAAATACGGTTTCAGCTTTTCACTGATTACTGAAATTCAAATCAATGGTTTTTTTCTCTGACATTGTTCACCAAAATATTATTTTCCTGGAGTAATAGCGTTACTTTATCCATACACTCACAAATTTAATGATCACTCAAAGGATTTACCAACCTCCTTATAATAAAAATGTTTTTCGTTTTGACTTTTATGCTTTTAATCACTTTCAAAGGTACACAGCAGAGTAACGTCATTGTGCAATAAAAGTAGACTACTTCAGATTTTATTGCTAGTTTAATTTGGTGTGCCTGAGAGCAATTCTGCTGTTGTCACACATGAAATGAAACTTGTACAGCAAGAAAACTTATTGCTTGCTGAAATGCCCAATGTCAAGCAATCCATAAATATGAAAATAGATTTACTCTACACACTCAACTGTTTTTCCTCCGAACAGCAGAAGGGGCATTGTTTGAAGGAAAAGATCTTCAAAACTATAAATACAGCTTATGCTTTTTATCTGTAACTTGTTCTAGCCTTCCTCCTGTCTCACACTTACTGCCTTACTTTCTTCTCATTCTTCCATTAGAATGTACTTCCATTAGAAGTACTTACTTGGTTTGGATTTTAAAACACTTTAAAGGTAAATGAAAAAGATTATGTAAGAAAATAGGAGAACTAAAGAATATGTTTAACATAAAATCTGAACTTTTAGAAGATATAGTATGGTCGCTATCACTAACCACCATATACCTTGCCTCCACTCCAAAAAAAAAATCCCTTTTTGAGACAATTCAATTAACTTTTACAGCAGGCAACTTCAGACTGTTATGTGTAACATTTGACTGGGAACAGAGGGCATGGAGCATAATTCTGACTCTCTACCTTCATTATGAATTTCTCAAGTATTCCTTCTTGAGGTGTTATTTACTTAAGAAACACTAGAACTGCAGACAGAATGATGGCTTTTAATACATGTGTGTTAAATTTCTCATTAGGCACCATGCAGATCATCAGAAAATATGAATCAAAATGTGTGCACTCAAACTGGAAAGACTGTTTGAATTTCTCTGTAGGAATCCTACATACATTATTTCCCAGACTTCTAAAGCCTACAATTCCTTTATTTATAGCCACAGTTTTACTAGTAGCAGTCCAGTTTTGAGACATTTTCTACATGAGGTAATTTTTTCCATAGCAGAAGCACATCTTTTCTAATCCCAAACAAACTTGTTCTCTCTAGCCTTGTCTGTAGGTCTGGCAAACAAGTGTATTTCATTTAGAACACCCCTCTTTTCAAAATGACTTTTTTTTGACAATGCTTGAGTTTGTTTTGTTTAGGTACTGGACTGCCACATTGTACAAGACAACAGTGCTTCAAGTATCAGGCCATTTTAACCTGTAAACCCCTGAAAGCTTTCCCTATCACCAGACATGTATGAAACAAATACAAGCCATTTCCTAAAGCTGTCCTCAAAACAGAATAAAACCTGACAGTAAATAAAAGGGAAAACTGAGAAATATGCTTTTCCAGAGAGTACAGTAGCAGAGGAAACCTGACTAGTGAAGTAAATCTGTCCTAACAGCAGTGGATTGATCTGTTGAGCAGCCCAAAGTTGTGGATTTTTGAGCATTGTAACGAAGACTTAGGTGACACTTTTGCTTCTAATTTACCATCTGTGACTTCTGACTGCTATTTTAGGGTTTCAGGACCATGTTTTTTGAAGTAAGAAAAACAAAACTGTATTTTTTTCCCAATTACACTTGGTGATATATGTGTCTCTGCATTAAGAAGGAGCACAAACTCCAAGTTCTACCTTCCTCCCAACATACAGGATCTCAATAATAAGAGCTCTAGAGCTCAGACACTCTCCCAGGCCTACAGGCTCATCCTATCTTTCTGAACCTCTAGTTCAAATCATACCTCATCCCTGGGAACTAGGAATGCATGGCTCAAATGACAGAAAGGAAGAACTTACACAGGAGAAAGTCTGTTTGAGGGTTCTAGTGGTTATGCTCTTCTGGGGCAGCCAGGAGACTGGAAGGAGGCACCTGTATATCAGTCAGAATTCTGCCACTCTAAAATTTGTGTTTAGACAATAAACCTTTCAAAGAAGTTATTGTCTTTTTATTATTGCTCACCATTTATGGCATTGGGGTGTACTGCCACCTATATAAAATAACAGCTTGTTACACTAAGTAGCAGTGAAATATTAGGCTTTTAATTCCAAAAGATTTTATGATATGCACTCTGAGCTGATAAGTTAAAGCAGGATATGAACAGTTGACAATGCTACACTTGTCATTCATCTTTCATCTATACAAGGCTAAAATGTTTAAAGCTTGGCATTTATCACAGTAGAATCAGAGTGTTTAATTATATGAATGGAATTTCCTTAATATGCACAGGAAAAAATAATGATATGAACAATGAATACAGGTAAAAATATGGAAAAGAGATTAGCAGCCAGTTTCTTTTCAAGTCCACTTTAGCCAGTTCACACAATCTGTTTTGCTCAATTGCATTGCCAAAAATCAGTCAACCATCCTTAAAAAATCAATCAGAACTCAAATTTCAGTATTAGTACCACTGAGTGAAAAATATGCACAATCAAAACAGCAGTCCATTATAACACCAAGCTCTGTGAGTTTTCAAGTGTATTCTGGAGTGAGCTGAGTGTTGTCGTATACTCCCAACAAACTGTAAAGCAATATTGCAAAACACTAATAAGGAGCCTTCTGTTTAGCCACTGTATTTGCTTATAAAGTAAGCTGGTTAACTTGAGTACCATATCTCAGAAAACACTGAATTCAGAAAACACACAATTTCAAATAATCTGAGATAAAGCATGATGACTTAGATCATTTGTCTCTTCAGTTGTAACAGTCTGAAAAAGAAAGGAATATTACTTTAAACATGAAGATAGTAGGAGACTAATTATATTGTTCAGTGTGTGTCTCTGTCACCCCCATTGTTCAATATAGCAAGCAGCTGGAGAGAGAATAGAAGTAACACCAGGTAGTTTGCTTGCATCTTTCCACATAAAAGTACTCATTTAATGATGAAAAAGGTGTTCATACACTCATACAAACAGCATCTGTATATACAGTTCTTGATGGCTAGCTAGCAATGTTCCCTCAGATTACTTAGTTTTAGTAGTTTACTGCTCCTTATGGTTCTGTTTTTCTTTTCATCTTAAACATGAAAATCGATGTGAAATAGACTAATAGACTGCCAAGTGAAAATATTTCTAAAAACCTGCTTTTTATACTAGTTTTTAAAAATTATTTTATAAACAGATGTAATATTTAATGAAAGATAAAGACTTTTTTAGAGCCAACAAACTGAAAATTAATTCACTATGTTTAGTGCACTCCTAGTTTTATAACCTCATCCATTATTTTATTATTGTTGTGCAAGGTAGTGACTTTTTATGATTTTGCCACTTAGAGAATATAAATTTTCATTTATAATTGCAGAAGAGCATCAGAACAGCATGGTTTAGAATTGCAATTATTGTTGACCTTCTGGAAGGCAAACTGTATTCTTGTATTTTCTTTCACAAAAATGATAATATCTCACAAAATAAACATATTTTTGACAGTTTTTATTGTTTTTATCTATAGAGAAGTAAATTAAGACTTGGATTTCATAAACAAGTCAAGCTCATGTGGCTAGCCTATAACATTTTGACAAAACTGCATATGCTTCATGTTCTGACGAGACCATTCATATTGTGGAAAAGCGTAACAGACTCCGAGGAAACATATTCTTATCAATATGATGACATTTTTTAAAGTGAATGCCTTGCCAGTCATAAAATAACCTCTACTTGTATCTTTTGTTTGCTTGTTTCTTTTCACTTTTTTGGAAATAATCCTCAAACTGTGACTGCTTTTATGGGTTTGCAAACACTTGCACAACAATGATCTAAATTTTTCAAGTGAATGTTCATACTGAGCAATAAAAAACCCCAAACAACATGTAGTAAATGTTTCTTTAGTAGAAGGTACTAAATCCCACAAAAACATAAGACTATTTTTATGCAAGTCATAAGATAGCTGTCGAACAAAAGCAGAAAAGAAGACTCAGAACAGAGACTCAACTGTCCCTGTCATAACTGCAGCATTGGTCAAGGATGGATACATAGGGAAAAACACAAGAACACCTTGTGCAATTCACGACTCAGAGACTTCTTTGACCCTACTACTGACACTTTTTTGATCTCTCGTTTCTGGAGTTAAAGCAAGTTTCTCTCTTAATTTAGAGTGAAAAAATAAATGAGATATAGGAGTAGTTTGTGCCAACATCTCTAGCTCAGTGACTTAATTTGAATTATCGGATAACTAGTCAGTTACTGTAATCTCAGAATGAATACCATAATTGTGTGGGCAAAATCACATTGATTTTATACAAGAGCATTTTCTATGTAAATCATGTAAATTGGTTAATTATATATTAAGAGCTTTGAACTGTCTGTTTTCAATCAACAGCAAAATTTTCCCTTTTTCCAAACTATACTTAGCTAAAATTTTGTGTAAGAGAATTATTGACTATATTAATAGATTTATTTTTTAAAATGTTAAGCATTGTTTCATTCTTTTATTTTGTTTTTTTCAAACAGTCTTTTCTTAATTCTATCATTAGGTGATTGCCACTTATTTTTTTAGAGAAAAAGTTACAGATCATTAAAGCTGGGCTGCATTTTCCTAGATATTTGCAAAATTAATTTTTTTCTATACTACTGCTTAGAGTGTTCAGTAACATTTAAAAATGGCCCGCCATGAGATTAACTGTTAGAAAAAAATATATAATACACTACAGAGAACATTTTATGATCAAAGTAAATTAAACAACGCATAAGAACAGAAGAAGCAGCTGTTTTCCAAGGAGACCCCTATTAGTTCATATTCACCTTGTTTCTGAAACAAAAGGTACAAAACCAAAGCAAATATAATCATTAGAAAGCTATCTGTTGGGAAAGAATATTATTTAAATTATAAACGGTTGCTTTTATTCCACGATAAGATTATTTTCTATACTTCATAGGTATTTATTAGTTGTCTGTTCAGAAGAATGGACCTAACTAAAGAACAAGCCTGTTTTTTCAAAAGAAGACATGTTTCAGTATATTTCTGTCGGGTTTGCCTTTTTTTAGATTTCCCAGTCCAATATCTTATTCAGGCAAATCAAAAACACAAGTTATATTTAAATCATGTTGCTTATTTGTAACATTTCTGTTGGTGTACAAAGATTTGTATTGCATCAGTATTCTTTTGATCTGTCAGAGTCTGGAGGCATAATGCCTTGGAAAACGCACCATTACTGCAGTTTATCTGTGCAGCCTTACCCAAGCAGACCTGCACATTTTGCATGTGTTAACCAGAAGCTACACCATTTGTAGAATTTTAAGCTCAATCTAAGACACCCTGTGTTTTTTGCATTGTTTACTAACATGATTCATAATCACAGTTGTCTTCAATTTATTGCAAGTGACTACACATATATATGTATGTATATGCAAATATATACATCTATGTTAAGAGAATTAGATATCACTGTGATAGCAATGTTTAAAAGACTGAAAACTTCGGCCCGTTTCAAACTTGGAAACAATACTGAATTGACATTCATTGCCAATACACATTGCTAACATTTAGTTCTAACCCATTATTAATTATTTCTATATTTATTCAAAGAAATAGTTTTAAACAAGCTTATCCTAAATTAGCTGTGAGTAAACAATACGGTGGAGCTGATAGTCCTGATGGCAATGGCTCTTCAATGGCTTCAGTGTCCAAGTTCAAGGTGGCTGATGCTTAGAGGTCTGTGAAAAGAGATGATAGAGCTGAGACAGGGGACTTTTTTCTCTTTTCTTTGCTTGTGAGTGCCATTTTATGTTCTCTGTTAAAAAGAAAAAGGGAAATTAATATACCCTTGATATAGCTAAACCCACAATCACACCTCCAAAATAATTAACCTGTATGTTCACAATTCATACTAGTCCATGTCTATGTGACATAAGAATTTTTGCATTGCTGCCTATTTTTTCTCCCTGAAAGGGCTAGGACTGAAAGATCGTTGAAGAGAATTTAACAGTTCCCATCCATATGTGGGTCTTATTTCATGGTTGGGACTAATGCTTTGGAAACTGTGCTCAAAAAAAAAAAAAAGAGGATTTTTGAGGAATTGGAAAAAACTGAGATGAACAATTTGTTGCATACAAGCTAAAATAACAGACTGGGAAGTTTAAGTTACTTATAAAAAAAAGAAAAAGACTACCCCCAAAAAGAAAAGCCAAACCCCCAAACTTATAACACTAAAACCAAATACTGCCAAGAATATTTTGAAGTCAATGAATTGTAAAAAAATCTGTTTTCCTTTTTTTTTTTGGTCAGAAGAACGAATTAACTAAAAATGATTCTGAATTTTTACCTACTTTATTGATCACTGAACTTTTCAGAGAATTTATTTTAGTTGGAAGAAATAACAATTGAAACCAACAAGAAAGAGTCTGAAAGAAAAGTGGAAGCTAAACCAAAATGATTGTGATTACCACATAGGTATGAGACAGATATGTATTTATCACATCATACATAATGAATGTGCATCGTGTTATGCGACTGAATTGTGAGTAGTACATATGAATTAGATGCACATATTCATATACAGTATGAACTATATATAACTTACATGCACATAAAAATGTAAAAGGATCTTCATGAAATTTCTGGCTAAGAATTCTCCATGTGTGTTGTATTCCTATTTATAATACATCTGTTACACCAGTTTGTCATGGCCAGCTATTATTTTCCTCATGGGTGAAAGGAAATGGCTTTTGAATTCAAGCATTCTTGCTACAAAAATTCCAGATGCCAATAGGTGCCTTGTCAAAAGCTGCTTAGTTTGCCTCAGAAATAACAATTCAGAGCCACTTGTAAACCACTCTCACATGTCCTGGCATTTCGTCCCCCAGCAGCAGGAAAGCGGGGAGTCGATGGGAGGACCAGAAGTGCAGAAAGTGTACTTATTACTGCCCTTTCCTTATTTTAGCCACTTCCACTACAGCAGGAGCAAGTGGGCTTTGTAGATTGCTTCCTCTTTTAAAAAGCACTGGCCTTAATTGTGACAGTTTTCTTTGGCTTAACTTTGCAGATTTCAACATCTTTAGTGGAAGGCAGAATCCCAACCTTGTTTTCCAGTCAAATTTACTGCATATTTTTTTTTATTTTAAATGCCATATATTGAGCAGGCTTATTTGAAAAACTGAACAGGCAGAGACTGGATGACTTCAGTAATAGGAATACAGCCCAGGGAAGGTACATAAATCTGTACCCTTGCTGTGCATAAAATTGCTTTGGTAGCTCTGCATCTGGAAAGATGGGAAGTTTGATCAGTGCTGTTTGAAGGAATGCCATCAGCTAAACAAGCTAATCCTGCACCTTAATTACCAAGTCATGCTGCTTTTCTCCAAGCAATCTTATCATGAACTTTTTAAATGGATATAAAAGCGGTGGTGAGTTTGCAAATACGACATTAAGTGGAATGAAGTTTCCTTTCACCCTCAAGAAAACATAGGGGTGACTCTATGAATCATCCCTATGGGCCCACACAGGCCACCTTCTGCTTCAGTAAGAATCTTAATGCCATAAATGCTTAATCCATATGTTTCCTTCATGATTCATCCCTGAGCAGCTCCATATGTCAGCACTGGTCAGACAAGGCTTTTGAAATGCACGAGCAGAGCTGGTGACAAACACACATCAGTTCCACAAGTTGTTATTTTCTGTTTACAGGCACATTCAGTTGGACTGCAGAGTAACTGGGGAGAGAATTGCTGACGAGATCATTGGTGACATTAAAGTGGACAAGTTAAGGTTTATCTGGATCTATAACATGCCTGCCTTTCTGTGCTTCCATTGCAGGGCTGAGTATGAGCTTGTCCTCTTCCTTCTAGGACTGCTTGGCTATGCTCACCCTGCAGGAATTAGTCTGGCATGCTGTATCCTGCCCAGCTCACTCACCTGAATGTTGCACGAGGAATAATTCAGGCTG
Source organism: Corvus cornix cornix (assembly GCF_000738735.6). NCBI lineage: Eukaryota > Metazoa > Chordata > Aves > Passeriformes > Corvidae > Corvus > Corvus cornix. The sequence goes on along the minus strand of NC_046333.1, from coordinate 112,498,488 downwards.
AGCGGGATCATTAGAATGCATCCTTTGAGTGAATGATTAACAGACTGGGATTTCAAGGTTTACTGCAGCAGGTAAGCCTCCCTGCAAAGTAAACAAGGGCTATGAATCTGGAATTGGTAATCTTGAGTTGAGAGAAAGGTCCAGTACATGGACCTTATCACCACAGTGCCTGGTATGGTACAGTATTCCAGGCATTCAGCTCTGTGAGGCTCTTACGAAGAGCAAGGTAGGAAATCATTATTCTTGGTTTATAAGAAAAGCAATGAACCATGAAGAGAGAGTATGAAGCAGTTCAGAGTTCCTTCTGGCTTTATTAGTCAGAAGTATCTATTTTCATAGAAACATGAATAATTTCTATCCTGCCTTTTCTACAAAATCCAATTTTTGATGTTGTATTGTGCCCAAGTGAAATAAAATATTTCTTAACCTCAGGAAAATAGTATGTGTATATGCATCTACAGTACTTTCCTAAGGAAGAGAAGGCTCAATGTTGGGATCAAATAAAGTGCCCTTGTCTTTATATATAGATATGCAGGCACAGGCATAGGGCTCACACAAACATGCACTAACTTAGGAGATGCACAGGAACTTTGTACTGGCACGTGGAACAGTAAGCTAAGTCTGGATCAAGTACCAGCTATGGACAACTGCCTAAAGAAAACTTGGGTCTTGATTCAGGTCTTGCTGTAGCAAAAGCAAGACTTTTTTGTGCCTAATGTGAAAGCATATACAGTGTGAAGATTCTGCTGACTCTCATAAATATTCACTAGCATTCATATATGAAAGACCATATACCCATGTATATACAGGACTTTACACACTTGTAAAATTCTCTGAAGAGGAAATCTCACCTACTGGGTCTATGGGTGAGGAAAACAAACATCTAATCACATTCTTATTCTTATTTGTAAAGCCATCATATAATTTCTGTGTTTTACAACAGGTAAAATTCTGTATTTTACTACTGGTTTTCAGTCCTTATCCTAACCCATATTTATAATAGTTTTTGACTTACAGTGAACTCTAATTGAACTACTGTTCAAAAGTTTGGATAAAGATTTACAGCATAGTTTGTACCAGCTAAATGCATTTCTGCACGTTAGCAAGTTTTACATAGAGTTCTTTTTTAATAGAATAAATTGTTTTCATTCAAATTGATTGCATTAGAACAGAGAAACATCAGCACCCTGAGCAATTTTATGGTTAAAAAGGAACTGTTCACTCATCAAGCACATACATTCTTTTTTTAAAAATTTTATATTGAAGGCTCCTTTCATCTGCATACCAACATTTAAAGTGGAAGAAAATTTTTTGCATATCACTTAAGAATTACAATAAAAATACTTTATGACTTTACTGACAAATATTTTGCTGATTGACTAATTTTATAGCTAGTGGAATATATTGATTGAATTATTCAAGAGATAACATGAACTTTTATACAATGATTGGAGAATTTATTTTAAGTCAGTGTTCAACCAAGACAAAAATAACCAGGGAAGAAGACAGGCATTTTATAAATTCAGTCTTGCCTGTTACAAAGTTGTTTTGCCATTCTTCTATTACAAAAAGGCTTGGAAACTCTTCTTTTGTGACTTGAAGCATGGGTTGTCTTTTGAAAGCAACTAGATAAATAAATGAACATAAACACTTAACACACATAAACACTTAAGAACACACAAGACATTGTTCTTAAGGAAAAATTATGGATGCTGATGTTGAAATTTTTTTTTTAGGTTCTTTTATGGCTCCTTTTCTTTCTCTATTAAAAAATCACACATCATCTACAGTGAGTAAGGAAGATAATACTTCTGACACTTGTCCACCTTAGATGTTATAGATTCCAGAGCAGTCTGAATGGCAAATGCAATTGAAGATACTCAAATGGGAGAACACAATTCAGTTGAATATTTTGGCTTCTTAATGCAACATTGCAAAGTGTATTGGCAGATTTTTCATAATATCGCCTGCTATGGAAAAGTTCTGGCTTTATACTAATGAATAGTTTCAATACAATTCATCCTATGGTATCTTGATGTATGGGATGCAATATCTTCATATTCCAATTTCCAGGTGAGAAAAGTGGAGAGAGAGAAAAATGAAAGAGAAAATAAAATTACAGTAACCACAGGCAGAAATCCAGACAGTCTCTAAGTAAGCATCTCTATATATGCTTATCTTCAAGTGATCTATTTAATTCCTTTAATTTCACTATTACTGATTAAATTATTTACAGAAAAAATTGTATACTTCTGGGATATGTGAGGACAGAATGTTATTAAACTCACCTTATTTCCTTCAAAGGACAACTCAGGATAAAGCTGTGTTCAAGGGTAGGCCGATTTTTTTTCATATATATCCAATTCCAGTTAAGACATGTTGGCTTCAGTGGACATGACAGAAAAAGGCAAAAAGTCAAAGCACAAAAGTGAAATTTTGATACAAAGAAGGGTAATAGAAAACATTTGTTCTTGAACTGTGTTTTTTTTCTAAGTGTTCTACCACTTCTAAATTATAACTTTAAAAATATACTGTTTTAATTTTAAAAAGGTTGTGTGTTTTACGCATTAACTAGTAATGTATCAAAAGTTCTTTCTTGGTATGCTCTTAAATTCTTTCTTGACATTTTATTACAAAATAAAAATGTCCCCTAGATTACATTAGTTTATCATGTCACAGGAAATATTACCCAACAGCTGGTTTTATCGAAAGCAATAGAATTGTTTTATGGTTAGATGTAATATCATTTGTGCATACTTTGCATTGTCTCATTGTGACCAGGTAGACTTGTGGGATTCTATGTTTGAAGATGAACCTGGAAGAGATTAAAGGAACCACCACGGAGCTGCATTAAGAGCTTCAAGAAACCCTCAATGTCATTAAAATACATAGCAGAAGGATAAGGCTGATGTTCTAGAAGAAATTTCAAAATATCTGTGTTTTGTTTGGCAAGCTTTGACATATCAACTGCTGTCATTGTCAACTGAGGTCTTCATCTTTTCAAGATAATAAAAATACAACAATTACAGTGTTATGTAATATGCATGGATGAAAAATTAGAAGATAAAATTGTTTGCCCGTTCTGCTGAACACTGTAGAGCTGGATTTTCTCAAACTGTAGTAGGATAATAGTAGCTATCAGTTCCACTTCAGTGGAACTTTAACATTCCCCTCATTTAGGCAGAATTTCAACTATTCAAGCATGAAGTTATTTAAGGCCCATCAAAAAGCAACAACCCAGAAGTCCTCCATGAAACCTCACTTAACATATCCAAAATTTTATCTAGCATTTTATGTAAAATAATTTTAAATTTACAAAAATACAAAGTAAGAAAAAAACACCAACCAAAAAAAACCCCACTGATGTTACTGTGTGAAAACTTCATATAAAAGAAAACTTCTTAAACACTAATCAGAAAGTTGACTTGCCAGTTTCCTGCCTGTAAAACATTTTTGTCACGTTCATCACCAAGAATGCAACATGGGAACTGCAGTCACTCTACAAGACAGGATAAGCTAAGGAAATAGCTGGAAATAGCTTATTTGATCATTAAATATCTACAAGCATATGTGCTTGTCAACATATGTTGTTTCATATACAGTGTCAACTAGTCAACTAATAAAAAGAAAAAGAAATTCAGATTTCAAACAGGAAATATGATGAGCTAAGACACAGAAGTACTAAGCCTGTGTTTTTCTGTCACTTGGCATGACAGAGCCTCGTAACGCTTTGTTGAGACACTGAGATTCCTGCCAGCAGGTTCCGTACTTGGATTCATCGTGTTCTATTAGACCAGGGAGTCTGAGAGGAGTGCAGGCACTATCTCTCACAGCACAGGCTATTAGTATCGTCTCCTGCTCCAGTGAACCGAAATCTTACAATTGCTCAGCTTTACTGTATTGCCCATGCTCCTCCTTAGCATTTCCAGAGAGCACAGGCTTTCACTTGTCCACTTCATTGCTTTGCAATGAGGAAAATGTCTGTGTGCATAGGCTCTGCACCATATTTGTTAATATAATATTATTCTTTGCATGAAACAGAAAACCTGTTCAGTTAGAACATTAGGGAAACGAGCTTTCTTCGTTAGCTCATATTGAGTGTTTGAGTTCATGCATTTTAGGATGAAAACTTTCTCTAAACTTTGAAGTATCTTCCTTTATCATGAACAAAGAGAGCATTGCTCAATAGTTATAGTAAAAGCCTCCTGTGTTATAATATTATTTGTAAAGTCAGGCCCAGATCAGTTTACTTGGGCACTCAGACACTCCGGTAAATAATTTCCCTCCTGATATGCCTCCTTTTTTCCTCCATGCTTCTATGTGAATAAATGCCCATTTTCATTTAATGACTCACCAAGACACCTCCTGAGATAACTCTTACCCTGAGAAATAATGTAACAAGCCGGATTAAGGAGCGAATATTTTTAAGGGAGATCAAAGTTGAAACAGAGAGATCAGGCATCCACAGTATCTCATTGAGAATTCAAAAATTGTACAGACAAAATCACTACAGTCCATAATAGATGCAGTGATTTAGCAAGCTTCTCTCACTTCTTAGGATTATTTATTGTGGAAAAAAAAAAGACTAAACCTGAGGTTAAGCAAAGCCATTTTGTAAAGTGCATGAAGATATTTTAATACAAGTGGTGGCAAAATAGAAGATGCTGAGCCAGCTGAAGGAGATCTTTGAACCAACAGATTATACAGTAATTTTCTACAGTTTGTCAGGTGTGATGGGTCCAAATCTTCTCCATGTAAATTTATCTAATGTTCACCATTTCCTCAGACATATCTGATAAAATTTGGCTAAAATTAGACCTCATTTGCAGAGTCTATCTTTTATTTTTCCACGACTTGTGATTCAAAACTATGGAAATGTTCTTTTTCAAACTTGGAATAACTAATAGGATTTGTGAAAGTACTCTATTTAGTTTTTATTTTCTGAAAAAGCTAGTTATTAAAATACACAGTTTTCTGTACCAGGGTCTTATTTTAAATCATTTTGATCACGTGTCTAAGCAAGCACCAAACACATACCATAAAATACAAGAAAGAAAAAGCAACTGACATAGCAGAATATAGGGAGCTGGGTCAAACCGACTCAAACAAAATGAATTTAGCTTTGTAAAATAAAAACTTACATACTGAGGAACAGTGTTCATAACTGGCAGAATTAAGACTGGACCATAAAAATAGCGCATGTACAGCATGTAGAGAATTTGACACAAACTGTCAATGCAATTTTGCTGCAAAAAGTGACAACATGACCTGTGGCTGTCTAAAGAAGGGAATAGTGGTTATTTTTATGTGATATAAGTGAGACATGTCACTATAATATAGTTCTGTAGTCCACATTTTGTAAAAAGAGATGAAAAAACTGGAGAGAAGACAGAAGAGAGTAACAAATATTACTTGTGGGGTAGAAAATGCATTTCTGCAGATGACAGCTACAGCTCAGCCTGCTTAGCTTATCAAAAAAGATATTAAGAGGTGTGTTGACTACAACATATAACTACTTCAGAGATCAGGTACTAAAAATATCAGGTACTGTTCGGTCTAATAGCAAAAGGCATGACAAGGATGAATGTTTGTTTAGAAGCTGATGGCCAATTCAAATGGCAAATGTCACACAAATTGCCAAAAATTACTTGGCCAACTATCAAAACAAATGTCCCTGATAGCAGTTCTGAATTTTACTAATTTTTATGTCTTCAAGCCAAAACAGGATGCCTTCATGGAATAATTGTCTCAGACAAACACAACTTGTTCAGCTTGGTACAGCAAAACCAGCAGAAATGTAAACACAAATAAAACTTTTTGGTTTGAAATTCTTAAAAATCTTTGGGATACCACCTAAAAGTCCTGAGGATTCATTCTCTGAGTTTCTCTATAAGTAGAAATTTTAGAGTCTTATTAAGATCTGGTACTATAAATCTTCTTTTAATTCTTCTGCAGATTCTACTAGTTTTAATTACACTCAGAAGTTTATAGGAGTTTAGAAAATATTTTGAATATTCTGTTCTATTTACATAGAACTGAATGGAAAACAGTTTGTGTTTCCACTGAGCATACAGACACACTCCAACAGCTTGAAAGACCCAAACCTAAAAAACTAAAGTAAAAGCCACTGCAAATAAGATGCATGTCACAGATTTTGAAATTGTCTTTGCATAAAGATTATTCCAAAGTAATTCTGTTCTGGAACAAGAGAATATTTTATTCAGATAAGGAAAAACTACTTTGTTTTGCTAGTATAAAAATAAAGCATGGACAAGATGCAACATAGATCACCACCAGTAATGTGCATATAGTTTTAAATCTAGTCTTTTAATGTCATAAACCACCCCCCCTCCAAAAAAAGATAGTGACATTTCCTGTCTGAAATTGATGATGAATGAATTCAGCATGTTACTGTAGGATATTTCAATCTTAATGAAAAATTTTTTTTTGTCATAATTTTTTTCTTTTTCTCTGTTTTGTTGTTTTTGGAAAAGTGTTAACAATATCAATATCTTTGATTGAATTTAAGGGAATTGTTTCAGCTAATCCCAGTGACCATAAAATGAATTTTGCTCAAGCACAACAAAACCAGAAAAATACTTGATTCTTCAGATATTATATTTTTCCCCCATTAAAAGCACTCTCACCTACCCCTGGTGTAAGCACATTTCAAAAAGTGTTAAAGGTGATTGAATCTACAATCCCTAGAGCATTAGCCTGATGCAATTACTTCTATTGTTAAAATAAGATTATGACCACCTTACATCTTCATTTCCAGATATTATCTGACATGTTCTACTTGCAAACAGAAAAGCCTTTTGGGAGAGGGCTATTGTGAAGGTTTGGGAACCTGCCAAATTTAAGGAATTTAATATATATTTTAAAATAATATTTTGAAACAAACTCTGATCAGTCACAATCTAATCTAGTGTAAACAAAAGTGCCAAATACTGCATTGAAACCCAGGTGCATAATGCTTTAAAATAAAATTATGCTTATGAAATGAAGATAATTCAAGTTTTCCTAATACTTTCTTTGAAATTTAGGATCAACCTATCCATATGAACATTGTCCACAACCACACAATATGGAAACATAAGAACACATAATAAACGCTAGGCTAGCACTATCTATCTATGTTACTTATATTGTTGGTGATTGCTTCCACTCAATGAGAATCTGTAAATTGTGTCCTTAAAAAATATGAAGACTCTAGATAAGCAGAAACAAACCCCTCTCATGGTTCAAGGAAGTCTGTCAAATGATATCCTTGACTGCTCCTATCTGCTCAAGGTTGTTAAAAATTTGGTATTTAAGGAACACCTGACCACCTAAATAAAATTCAGCACCCATATTGTTAAAGGGGGAAAATTCAACAAGGAAACACATAAATAGCCTAATATAGTTTTAGTGGTTGAACGTAAAATTTATTTAGCTAATAAATAAAGTGGAGTCACACAGGACCTTTGCTGTTTCAGGACTTTTCAACACTTCCATAAATCATCTGGAAAAAGGAAGAAAGAAGCCACGAGAAGACAAAATTTGCTGGTGATAGTTATTCAACATAATAAAAACAAGGGCAACTGAACTGCAGAAGAAATAAACTGATAATGAAATAGCAGATGAAATCAGTGTTGGTAAATACACAGTGATACACATGAGGAAAAACAATCTCAATTTTACATACAAGGTGATGAGTTCTGAGATTACTTTTGCCACACAGGAATGAGATCTTTAGAATTGACCTGTAATGAACAATTCAGTGAAAATGTCAGCTCAATACTCAGGAGCAGTAAAAAGTAAATAGTCATTTACAAAAGGAAAAGAAAAACAATATAGCAAATATTATGATGTTGTACGATATTGTATAAGGCTATCCTGGGTGTTCTTTGCAGTTTCTACTGCCCCCACAATCATCTCAAAAAGGAAGTGAGACAAAATTAGCAAGATAATCATGGACAGTCATAAAGGTTGTTCAAATTGTGGAAAGAAACAGCTAGTAAGGGGTAAAATACATCCCTGTAAGTCATATGTTACACTGAGAAAATAAAAAAAGGAAGGACTAGTCCAATAAAGCCTAGGGAGGTCAAAGTAATGTAGCTAAAAAACAAGCCACCAAACAAAATAGAAATTCTTCACAGCTCATGGTTAATCTGTGGAATTCTGACACAAGGGGATGTGCACTATAAACCTTTACAGGAGTTTAAAGAGCAGTAGGAGAAGTTTATAGAAGAAAAGTCTATTAAGGACTAGTAATCAAAGGTATAATCTCTTGTGCAGGAAGTCCTTTAAATACCGTTTTGCTGAGGATCGGGAGACTAAAAGAACCCATAACAGCATTTACTCTGCTGCTGCTGGCACCTGAAGCGATGACATAGCTGAAAAACTGAAAAAAAGAGATAAATAAAAACCGTTTCAGATGAAAATGTATTTGGCCCAATAAAAGATATATTTTTTTCTGTCTATTCTGCATTGACCCTTATTGGCAGCTGAGCCCTGCACAGCCACTTGTTCCCTCCTACTGCAGTGGGATGGGGAGGGGAATGGGGGTTGTAGTCAGTTCATCACGCCTGGTCTCTGCAATTCCTTCCTCCTCAGGGGAGGACTTCTCACACTCTTCCCCTGCTCCAGCATGGGGTCCCCCCCATAGCAGGAGGTCCTCCATGAGCTTCTCCAATATGAGTCCTTCCCACTGGCTGTAGTCCTTCACAAAGTGCTCCAGTGTGGAGTATGCAGTCCTTCAGGAAGAGGCTGCTCCAGGGCAGGTCACTCACAGGGTCACAAGCCCTGCAGCAAACCTTCTCCAGTGTGGGCTCTCTCCATGGCCCCACAGGTTCTGCCAGGAGCCTGCTCCAGGCCAGGCTTCCCATGGGGTCACAGCCTCCTTCGGGCATCCACCTGCTCTGGAGTTGTCCCAGGGCTGCAGGTGGATCTCTTCTCCAGTGTGAGTCCATGGGCTGCAGGGACGCAGCTGCAACACCGTGGTCTGCCCCATGGGGTGCAGGAGAATCTCAGCTCCAGCGCCTGGAGCACCTCCTTTCCCTCCTTCTTCACTGTCCTTGGTGTCTTCAGGGCTGTTTCTCTCATATATTCCCACTCCTGTCTCAAGTTGCAGTTGCATGGGGCTCACTGTCCCCTTTTTTTGCACAGGATTCACTGTCCCCTTTTCAGCTCTGTTACCCCAGAAGCACTACCACCACTGCTGATGGGCTTGGCCTGGGCCAGTGGTGAGCCTGTCCTGGAGCCGGCTGGCACTGGCTCTGTCAGACATGGGAAAAGCTGCTGGCAGCTTCTCACAGCAACCACCTCTGCAGCCCCCCACTACCAAAACTTGCCCATGGAAACCCAGTAGACCATAGACCATACAACTAATCTCCACAGGAATGAAGTTTGGAGCACTGTGCTGTGTACCTGTCACCTGCCCAATCTACATCATCACATGGATGATAGCCCATCCCTGTCGTGAAATTTGTTTCCTTGATACTCTGCTATGCATGTGTATTTGCTGTTCTTTAGGGTTCAAACTGACTGGGATAAGCAGTGTATTCCTATGTTTGTATTTGCCCTGAATTTGACTAGAAACATGGTTCAATAACATAGCAAATGAAGCCTTAAGTCTTCGAGTTCTAGGTCACAAATGCTTCATCCTATGACTTGAAGCATTTGGCTTGCATCAGTTTGCATCAGTTTGCGTCAGTTTGCATCTGTTCCCTCCTCCCAGGTGCTTCAGACATTAAAAATGATTGAAAGTTTAACTTTTTTTCTGTCATGCTTGATGCTGGATTAGATATCGCCTTGCCAGTGTAACTTTCTGTCAGATCAGATACCATTTGCTCTCTCATCCTTGACATGAAGCCTTCATGAGCTCCTACCCAGTTCTCTGGTTGATTTGACAGTTGTCTGACTGTGGGTCCCTTTGGGAGCTTTGGTAGTGTGTGCAACACATCAGCAGTGATGAAGCTGTGGCCCTATGGAAGTGTCCCTGCTGCATCCCATTTTCTGAGAAATTTAAAGTGAATTAGGTACCAGCTCAAATTAAGTTTCAGTTGGTTTTATTTCTTTTGCCACTGAAAAAAATAATTATTGTTTTCTCCTCTTTTAAATGTTTAAATCATCAGCACAAGTATAGAAATAATATCTGCCAATCATAGATCAAAAAAATCTAAATATCCAAAGCAAAACTTCTAAATACTCTGAGTTGCAAGTTGCCAGTGCAGATAAGTGAGAAGATATTTACAAAATAAATATATACAAGCTATAGTAATTTTCTAGCCATTTTGCTAGCAGGAACCATCATTTACTGTTTATTAAATACATACACCAGATTTTTTTTTTAGTCAGGCACATAGGTCTATAATGCACAAAATCAGAATCTTGAAGACTGCTGAAGATGACACTGATACCTTGTTTTAGTGATATTGCATTTAACCAATTTTTGACAAAGTTAGCACCCCAGCCCAGAGTGCCTTTGCTGAATGCCTATTTGTAGTGTTTGCGTTGCTCCATTTCCATGCTAGAGAACAAAGGTGGTATGTTATATACAGTATCAATCAATCTTATTTATTCATCTTTATTTGCTGTGATATCTAATAGAAGCTTGAAGGCAGCAGTAAAATCAAAGCTAGATAGGATAAGTGTAGGATTTAATATAGTAGAGGAAATATATGAAGACCATCAATATGGATAAGAGGAAAAGTAAACCCTGTGTTGGTGGCATTGAAGCCCAAGGAAAGATTCATGGGTAAAAAAACCCATGCAAATAGAATTTTATTTAGAGTGTATTTTAAGAGTGGTATTCAGAAAGCTTTACCTGGGATAATATTTCTGTTTTTCTGTAGTAAAAACTCAAAAGAATTTTCCTGGAGGAAGATACCTAAACCAGACCAGGAATGCTTAACCATTGCAGGCAGACCTAAGTGCCTGTATCTATTAATCTTGACCACTTTTCCTGACAGGTCTTTACTCACCCTTGTGATTATTTCGCCATGTGTCCACCCTGCCTAACCACCCTGCAGCCTACAGGGACTTAGCCAAAGTACTCCTGCAGACAGACAAAGGAAGGAGCTGCCAAGCCATGACAGCTTTCCAAGGATACCAGGAGCTGCTGATGCTCTGCCTCAGCATCACTCCTGCTCTCTGCAAAGAGCTCTGCCTCTTGGATGTTTATGGTTGCCTCTTTGCAGAAACACCATCTTTCCACACTGGTGGAGAATAAATGAATGAATTTCTAAGAAACTGCTGAAACCTGAACAGCTGCTGCTCCTCCTCTCGTCACCCAGACATCACCTGAGCAGGTGAATATCGAGTTATACTTAGCCAGAACATAAGGCTTAAATAAATTAGATGTTAGTTAAGATTCTAAAGAATATTTCTCCAGTTTTTAATTCTTCATGTGCATCATAATTTTCAATGGCCTTAAAGACCTTATCCAGATAGAAAAAATTAAGACTATACACTGGTCCAGGCATTTCTTAACACAATCAAATATTAAATTAAGACATTTTCTTCAACTCGATGATGGAAGAAAGCCTATGGCTAGTGGAGCCAGCTGAAGGGCAAGGAAGAGCTTCTGCGTGAGAACTTGAGACACTTTCTCATCATTCTTACACTGTTGTGGCTCATATTGCAGCACAGAAAAAGATTCAGAACTTAGCAAGAACAGGAATGAGGCAGCCCCACATGTTGAGTTTGTCACCTGAGGTTGTTGGCAAACACAAACCAACACTGACTCATCCCCGAGTGCTGACAGAAACAAGGAGCCCAGGAAGCTCTCAGTGACCTTTTCAGTCATACTTGGCTGCGGTGCTGTGCACATCTTGGAACAGACTAGGGCTGTATTTCTAATTTGGATACAAGTAAAAATAGGTCTACCTTGAAAAAAATCCCAAGTTTAAATATATAGTTTGGCAGAAAAAAAAGGGAAGATGTTTCATTTGCTTAGTTCTAAATACAAACACTAACTATAGAAATTTCGTTTTTATAAACCCACATTTATAATTGTATAATTCTTGTAAATAATATCAAACAAACTTTGTGACAAACAAACTCCTAAAGACATCACAAAGGGAGAGGGAAAAATGAGGAGGGGGAAAAAAAGACAGAATGGAGTTTATTGGAGGAGTGAGGTGTGTGAAACACCCAAGCCAAAGTGAGGGAAGATTAAAATGAAGGTGTCTCTGGGCAAGTTGCCTAAAAAGCAACTGTTTATGGATAGTTGTATACCTAAAAAAAGAGTAAAAAGTCCCTTGATTAATCAAGATTTCCTAATGATAAAACCAGATTTGGATAGAGACTTTCAAACAATGTTAAAAGGAAGTAGATGCTGAACCTTTAGGGGCATTCAGGCTTCTTTGAAAATACAAATCAAGGTGTGTACTGAGAGACTTGAAAGGAGAGTTACTGATGAAATATGTAGAGATTAAAACAAAAAGTAACTTTCAAAACTTTGAATGTTCCCTTGACACCAAAAGTGACACTAAAACCACTCACTACCATAATCAAGTTTTACCAGTATTGTGAGAAACTAAAAAGAAGTAAGAAACACACACATCCATTGCCAAGGAATAGTGTGACTGAAGGTGATTTTTTTAGTGATTTGAGATAGTGATAATTCCATTTGGCCAAAAAAAGCATAAAGGCAGAAAACAGGCTTCAACTGTAAAAATAGTCTTCCTGTTCTGAGGCTTTCCAATGGCTTAACAAGATTAA